>NC_141925.1:28715621-28853121 GCF_057802395.1 Ceratotherium simum simum
GAGACATACTGTCAAGGGCTTTGAGTACCCTTGAACCCTCACGGAATTAAACAGTCATAAATCAACAAAAAGTAGACAGTGAAAGAGGAGAGATCAGACAGGAGATGGGAATGCAACAAGAAGATGCAACAAGTTCATAGAAGAGAGGGAAGGGAATATAAAATAGAAACAGTAGAGAACATAACCTTGAAAAAGAGTGGGAACTCCAGCTGGGTCCACACAGTAGAATAATGTGGTCTTAGGGGAAACAGAGAAAGGTGAAGGGCCAGGTGGCGGTCATGAAAGTAAAAGAATGTTCAGTGGGAATGAAGGAGGAGGAGAAACTGGAGAAAAGGGTAGTTAGATGGTGAAGCAGAGTTCAAGATCTTGTAGGTAGACATCCTTCTGGGTAAAAATAAGATTGAAGGTTTGGTCATTTATGTTTATTCTGGAACAGCAGGGATGCTGACTGATACGAAGAAGTCAGTGAATCACTTTTACATCAAGAAGTTTCTCAGGGTACAAGTTCTACTTATGCAAGTCCGACATGGCATGTTGAACAAGGCCAGGCTTCAGAACACCTGGATACAAGGTGCTGGGGGAAGGCAGGACCCCGGAGAAGGGAATACCTGCAAAACAGGCCCAATCATCTGTGCCAACAGGGAAGACTAACCACCTCATTTAGGAGTGAGCAGGGATTTAAATCCTATATGAGCCATAACTCAGCAATCTCTAGGCCAGACCTGCCTAATCAACTTTCATGACCAGAGAGTACTCCCACAGGTTGAACTTTCATCAGGGATCTCTGGGCTGAGATCTCCAAACACATTCTGATTAAAACAAGGAATGAGCATGGCTAACGCTGTTTTCTACTCTACAGTGCCTGAATGAGTTTCTGAGAAAAACCGCATCTTTCTCAGATTTGAACCACCTTCATTAACTGTGACAAAGAGTTTTAACAAGTTTACTTATTTTTGTTTTGAGAGAGAAAAAAAGAAAGGAAGAGAGACACAGACCAAAATAACCAGTTTTAACAAATGGCTACTGGTTTAAAAATAGTGCAGGGGTTTAAGTTTTTGCCTTTATCTCAGTGGTTGACCTTGCTAATACAGTATGTAGATCTCTTGCCAACTAATCGGCCGACTGTAAAGCACGGCTTCAAGCTGTGGTCAATGATCTGTAACAGGAATGAATGAGAGGGTTTTAGCAGCCAGGATCTGTAGCCTACTATCTGTATCTGACAGCTGTCACCCTCTCTGCAGAGGCCAAGGCCTAGACCTTCATTTAAAAGCAGCATGGCTGATCAGATTACTGGGACAGTGTGTCAAAACTGACTATGCTGAACTAGGGAGACAGAAAGTAAATCTATAAATAGCAGTCTTGCTCCCTCCATGAAGCACTGAAGGGTAACCAATATTGAGCAGCAAATGCAATGTTTAGTCTTTGCAGCCAGTGGGATACAACCGCGGCCAGATCAGAAGCCTTGCTCTATGATATAATGTAATGGAAAGATCGGCTTTATGGGCAAGAATTTAAAAGAGTTACATTCTTGGCAATGGTAATGGTTGCACAGCAATAATTGGTTTGAACCAACTTTATGAGCTAACAAGGTTCCCTAGCACTTAATAATGTCCTCAGGGCACAGGGACAGAGCAAGTCACCTTTCCCATAATGTGCTGGCTGCCTGTTTCCGACAGTCCGCAGGGACCGCCAGTGTTGAAACACAGAGAGTGATAAAATAAGAGGCTCTCTATTTGATATCTATTATACATGTCAACTGGGTCTTCAACCAGAACAGCTGCACGAAGTACTTGGGGAGAGCAGAGCATCATGAGAGTGAGTTATCTATAGCCCATGTTGATAGCACGGCTTAGACACTGGACATCACCGGGTTATAAATGAGCCAGCTGACATTTTATAGTATGTACCAACTCTTCCAAGAACCATTTGTCACTCGTCAAGGTTTCCGCTGATAAAACTGGGATGTCTAAAAAATTTGTCAACAACCGCAGCAAGTAACCCTGAGGTCATGTCAGAGGGTGACAAAGAATGTGCTTACTTGACATTCTACAAACATACAAATGGAACATTGGTGGTGACAGTGTTTCAAAGGTCTCTCAAGGTTGCAGAGCTCCAAAGCAGCTTTGGTGTGGACATTGAGATGGTGTGTTCCAGGAGCAGTGCATCATAACCAAGTGAACATAGACCTGACCTAAGTGAGCAAGACCTTGGACCCCCAGCTCTGCCTTCTTTGGACCACTCCATGCTGGGGTAGAGAAGATGGGAATTAGGCAAGTGATTTTTTTCCAAGGCTGGAGCAACTGCTCTGGCTCTTTTTTAAAAGGTTCAACTTGGGGCGGGCCCCGTGGCTTAGTGGTTAAGAGCGCATGCTCCGCTACTGGCGGCCCGGGTTCGGATCCAGGGCGTGCACCGACGCACCACTCGTCCGGCCATGCTGAGGCGGTGTCCCACATACAGCAACTAGAAGGATGTGCAGCTATGACATACAACTATCTACTGGGGCTTTGGGGAGAAAAAGGAGGAGGACTGGCAATGGATGTTAGCTCAGGGCCAGTCTTCCTCAGCAAAAAGAGGAGGATTGGCATGGATGTTAGCTCAGGGCTGATCTTCCTCACCAAAAAAAAAAAAAAAAAAGGTTCAACTTAAATACTTTTCAAAAATAAGAAAACAATAATAACAGCTACCCTTCCACATACTGGGCACTGTGTACAGCAGAGTTTAATGTGTATAGCCTATTTAATCCTTACAACCTACTGAGATAGGCATTTGTATTATCCCCATTTTGCAGATTAAAACTTGAAACACAGAAAGGTTAAGTAAACTGCTCAAGGTCACATAGTTAATATGAGGAAAGTCAAGATTCACACTCAGGCAGGCTGGCTTCAGAGCTACCACATGCAGTCTTCCTTAACCCCCCAAAAATAGTCCCCTCAAGAAGATACTATTATTAGAAAGTGAACATGTGGAAAGAAAAGATCAAAGCGACTCATTCAGAACTATGTAGGAATCAAAAATAAAGAGGGAACAAAAAGGCCATCTCTGTTCTGATGGCTGACTGAATACATTTATTCTGCAATGTTTACACAGCCTGCGTTTCCTAAGCATCTCTGTCTCCAGGCACCATGCTAGGCTGAGAGGTACAAAAATGAATTAAGAAAGAGGCTCTGAGAAAGCCAATAGAGTGTTTTTGCTCATACGGGGGGCCTATACCCTGGAATGCCATCCCCTTACCATCATTTGCCTTGGCCTCTTCAGACATTAGAAGATACTTTCTACCTAAAGAATACAACTGCATGGGTGCGGCACACTGTGGGGGATGGACAACAAGGGGAGCATCCACCGCACTGTTCGCAGGCCAACGGGAATCATCAGGAGGGAGCGCTTGGAACACAAAGGGGTTGATACGCCTCTAGGCTGACATTCAGGCTTCTCTAGGCAATTGCTACCGGCCATTTTGGGGCTCCTGCTGGCACTCACTGCTGCCCAGAAGAAAGTAGAATAAGCCTAATTAAAACGTCACATGTGCTCTCATGGCTTTAAAAAAAGTTTAACACTGTCACTGTCTCCTGGAATCCATGAAGCCAGAGCTGACAGGAGTGACCGACGATCATTTAACTCAAACTCCTGGATTCAATCTCAATGGATCCAAAAGCAGGGCCCCTAAAAGGTTAAGTGGCTTGCCAAAGGACAAACAGCCAGTTAGTGGCAGAACCAGGATGGGACTCAGGTCTGGGAACTCCCAATGGAAGTATTTTTCTACAACCCCATATAGCTGTCCATGCAATGGATGTGGTGCTGTGAGATCAGTAAATTCAATCAAGTCAAATATGTGTTTTGAAAAAAGTCAAGAATGAAGAAATAGAGTTTGAGGAACATTCAACATTCATGAGGTGTGCCCATTTCAGGTCACTGGAGACGTTTGTCTGGTGCAAAGGTTTTCCTAATAAAGGGTTTCATTGGCCAGTTGGATCCAGACATGCAGACACTGATATTTTGCTTCTGGCAATACCTTAAACCCCCAGTTAGGCAAGTATAAAAACAGCAATGGCCTTGAGAGTGCAGCATGGTTTATACATGGCATACACATCTTTGAGGATTTGGAGAAATCTACAAGGGATCCAATGCTTTTCCACCTATTGACATTTACAAAGCAGTTTAAATCATGCATGAGAGGCCTCAGGCACATGCAGTTCACAAAACATAACTCTGAGCTCCCAGGGAATTTAAGCTGACCAACACTCTTTATTAGAACCGACAGTGAAAGACAGCTATTGCGAAATTCGTACCAGAAATGCAATACCAAGATGACAGCCTTAATGCCAGTGGATATATTATGTAGATTACCTGACTCAAATCTTTCTTGTTAAATAAGTTTCATGCATTCTTTTTTTCTCCTCAAGAATATCCTTCTGGCTTCACTGGGTAGTATTCCTTAAATTCCTTGATCATTCATCTGTTTTTCAATATTTTGGACATGCTAGGTTAGCACAAAAGATCAGATAGAGATATTTAAACAGTGGGAAATAGTTAAACCTTTAAATGAACAACAGAGCTGAACCATGAATTAAATATTTCAAAGTTATTTTTTTGTATAATGTTCCAATATTTAATCATTTTTAAAAAGAAACATTTTCCTAAGGCTGATTCATTCTAGATATTCAATTTCCATGTAATCTAAGATTTTAAATATATATAATTATACTTTTAGGATAATTTCACCTGCGTGCTTTTATAGGCCAAGAATTTCAAGGAAATAAGGTCTCAATGAAAACTGGCCAGGGACAAAAGACAGCAAACATACTTTTCCTCTCCAACCTTCATAGACCTCGACATACAACATAGATGTTTTAAATTCTGGTTGAGGAGGAGACAGAAGGAATAGGTCAATATGACTCAGGTCAGAAAAGGAAGGTGTTGGTAATTTGGCATTGGTGACAGTTGGCCGAGGGCAAATTTGGCAGAGGATGAATTAGAGTAAAACTGCTCTTATTTGGAGGCTTCTGAGTTTCTGAATGGATTAGATTATTTGCTTCCTATTCTAGACTTTCCAACCCGCCTCAACCTTACATACTCTGTGTAAATGGTATCACTGCTTAAGTGGCAGCACCATCTTCTTCCATAGGGCACTACCTTTTCTAAACAACACAGCAACAGTACATTAACAAAGCGTATAGGCACGCTTCTACAGTCAAGGTACACGTCATTTGGAAAGCACTCAGTGGTTGTGTACACAGGACGTGTCAAGCTGTCTTGAACTTGCTTATCTATTGTACTCTAATAGTTACAGCAAAGGGGTTCCAGTATCCATCAGCACCAAGCCCTGTCTCTAGTTTCAATATATCCTATGCCACATTCATGGAACTATTGTTATTTTTCAAACATATAGAGATGCTTCAGTGATTATAAAATTACATTTTCCTTTTAAAAGCACAGCTAAATTCACAGTAACCTTTTATTCCTTATGTATTTTTTAATGGATAATTTCAAACATATATAAAAGTAGAGAGAACTGTATAATAAACCCTCATCCACCATCACCCAGCTTCAACAATTATCAACTCATGGCCAACCTTGTTTCATCTGTACCCTACCATTCCCACTGCTTCCACCTTTCCAGATAAGCTTAAAACAAAATTTATTGACATGTATTTCAGTATATGCATTTTATATTTTTTTTAAATTACAACTATTATTACGTAGGGCTCTACTTTTTTTAATATTTAAAAATTATCCTCATATTCAAAAAACAAACTAAAGAACCACTTTTCTAGATGCTTCCATGGATCTCAATCAGTTATTCAAGTTGAAGAGCAGGGAAATTCTAATTTCTTTATAACCATTAGGGACTAGCAAGATGAGTGTAGTTGGTGTTTAATGAATGATTTTCAAATGATTTCCTGAATGATACCCACTATACATGTAAACATAAATTCACTGCATTATTGTAATCAAAGCCCAAGAGTGAACATATTAATAGAATACACTTGAAATAAAACCTCTTTAAAAGAGTTACTGTTAGAGTTAAATAAGAGATACATCATGTATCCTATAATCTAAGTAGTAAACACAATTGCATACCCCACAGGCAAGCCACAGTCTTTCAAAAGATGATAATGAAGAAGCTGCAGACATATTTTTATGTTCTGGCTATAAAAACACCATTGTGAATAACCACTGGAGTATCCAAGATCATGTGCAATCCATAAGTGACCCTTCAGACACTGAGCACGAAGAAGATTGAAGCAGTCTGACACCCTACAATCATCTAAATAAACTTCCAAAAAACTGCCTTCTGTGCTTACAGTCACGTCTTTCATAAATCACAGCACTGAATGAATTACATTATATTAATAGAACTGACAGCTGATGAAATAATGCAAGAAAAATAATCTACTAGTGACCTCAAATGAAACCACAAAGACATTAGGCTAATGGAAGTGAAATCACTCATTGCACAGTGATTTTACTTTTTTATTTTATATTAAAATACAAAGCCAACCTGAACTTTCCTCAGGATATTACATTTTGAAACTAACCACAGAATACTTCCAGAAAGGGGACTTATTTCAGAAAATCTATATGCATTTTGATTTTTTCAAGGGTGAGCAAGCTTTCTATATCACAGAGTGTTTAAATGTGGAAAAAAATACCGCAGTGATATGAAATAAGTGAAGATCATTGATCTGAAATAGTCTGTAATTACCATTTTAAGGGCAGAACACCTGTTTTACTGAGGGAACATACATATGCAGTACACTCCCTCACTATAATTACAAGAGTGAATGATGCCCCACAGTTTCTCAATTTCCATCACTTTTCTCTGACTTTCAGTTCTGCAGGTGGGCAGTGAGACAGTCTGTGTGAAAGAATACCTGTGGATCCAGACCCACTCCCCCACTCCTCAGAAGCTGAGCACTTCTCTTCATTCTCTACCCAAATACACCAAGAGCACACAAGGTGAACTTTAATAACATATAAACAGAATAATGTGCTGAAGTTAGAAGCATATCCCATTAAGACAGATGAAAACAATGAGATCTAACTAACATCTTTTTCTTTTTAAATAATTTCTATCAAAAAATTGAACTCAACAGAAGAACAGCTCGTATAATTGGGCATAATAAACACAGGTGGGATTACTCCAAGATGTTTCATAGCATCGTAAAATCTCTTACTACTTTGGAAATAACCACTGTACTTCACTTCAACATTGACTAGTAAGAGTTTAGTTCTGTAAAATTTCAGAGAATCCCATCACCGCACGGATTACATCAGAGATAAGCATCATTTGGTCCAATCTTCAAAAATAAATGGAACCCCCACTTACAATATCCTGCCAAGTGGCTAGTCGCTCTGTGCTTGGTGATGGTAAGCTCATTCTTTCCTAAGGCAGTCAACTCCATCTTTACATAGGTCATTTTTAGATTTCAGCTCAATACAAGAAAGAGCTTTCTGCCTTCCTGTAGCTTCAACTTACTTTTCCTAGCTCTGTCCTTAGAGATACCACAGGGTGATTCTAGTCTCTCTTTTTTTTTTTTTTTTTTAAAGATTTTATTTATTCACTTTTTTCCCCTCAAAGCCCCAGCAGATAGTTGTATGTCATAGGTTCACATCCTTCTAGTTGCTGTACGTGGGACTCAGCCTCGCGCTGGACGGAGAAGCGGTGCCCCGGGGCGCGCCCGGGATCCGAACCCGGGCCGCCAGCATCAGAGCGCGCGCACTTAACCGCTAAGCCACGGAGCTGGCCCTAGTCTCTCTTTCACTTGAAAGGATTTTAAATCCTACATTTTAGAAAGTCATCATGTTCTTCATATCTTCTCTTCTCCAGGTAAATACTTATAGTCATTTCAACAGTTCATCGGACACAGCTTCAAAAACGTCTTAGTCATCATTTGCTTATTCATTTGTTTGTTCATTCATT
This sequence comes from Ceratotherium simum simum, assembly GCF_057802395.1. Classification (NCBI taxonomy): domain Eukaryota; kingdom Metazoa; phylum Chordata; class Mammalia; order Perissodactyla; family Rhinocerotidae; genus Ceratotherium; species Ceratotherium simum. Next base: position 28,723,543 of record NC_141925.1, read on the forward strand.
CATTCTCCAGGTAAACATTTATAGTTATTTCAACTGTTCTTTATAAGACATGGCTTCAAGAATATCTTACTCATCATTTGCTTTTGTTCGTTCATTCATTCATTCATTCAGCAAACACTGAGTGAACCTCTACTTCTATTAAGTTCTAGGCACTGTCCTGGGTGCTCTGGACACAAAGAAGAAATCAGAGGCCCCTGGCGACATGTAGACATAGAATCATGATGCTGTGTAGTAAGTGCTATCCCAGAGGTATGTAACTGGAACAGTAGTGACATCAATAAGCAAGTATTCTAAGATCACTTCTAAATGGTTTATAATATTCTAGCCTATCAAAACAGACCCTAAGCTGATCTACTGCTACTCCACTTGGAGTGAGTTTTCTCCATAGAAGTGATGGGTCGTACTGCTGTAGAAGATACTCTACAGCAGAGCTGGGCGTCTCCCCAGCAGCTTGTCCCCTTTCTCTGTTCTTAGAAAATTCAAGTGGTCTAAGCTAATCTGTATTTGCTAGTGACTGGTTTTTGGTAGACATCTGACCCAGTTCTGGCTGTCATTAATGAGATGTAAGGGGAAGTCTGCTGCAGGACCTCTGGCAAGGATTTGCCTTCCTAATCAAGAGAAATACCCAATGAAGGAGTAGGTCTGTCCTCTTCCTTCCTCGGGCATATGGAGTGGGGACACAATGCTTGTGGCTATGGCAGCCATCTTATCAACAGAAGGTGAAGCCAAGAGACTCTCAGAGAAACCAGTCCAACACTCATTTCTACTGCTGAACATCTCATTTTGTGAGATAATTAACTGAACATCCCCTTTTTATGGCCACTTTGGGTTAGGCCTCTGTTACTTGCAGCCAAAAGCATCCCAACTGGCACAAGGCATATACAATCTTAGAGCAATGGCCTTGGTGATGGACTGGTTGAAATGAGAAAGTAAGCTCTTATTAGTAAAACAAGAAAAAGACCAACTGGAAAACCTGGAGAGGGAACCTATGCTCTCATGTGCTAAGATTCAGAAAGGGAGGATAAAGACTAAGGGAAAATTAACTTATTAGATGGCAGTGACAGTCTCACCGTGGTTTGGAGCTTTTCTTCCAAACCAGGGCAGTGAAAAGGAACCATCTTATCTCACTTTTGCTCACAGACACAAACTCTGAAAACTTTCTAGAGTCTGATTTGTCTAAAGTCAAAGGGACCAATACTATGATTTATATCCTAAAAAGTAAAGAGAATGAGATGCCCAAGCATTTCAGAGAGGCGTCCCTTTGGCATGGCTGGGACTTTCAGCCACACCTTCAATCCTTTGTCTCATTCTGCTTTTACTTGATTCTGCTACTTTCAAGTATACAATCAAATTCACTTAAAAAAATCAACCGTATTTACCTGGTGTGGGATTATAAAACCTCATTTTAGTCTTGAATCTTAGGACAAAATTAGAAGTTAACAAAAAGTTTTGAGAAAAACAAAAGAGGAAAGGAACCTACCAGTGAAGTAAAGTAAAACAGGGGTCGGGGGCTTTTAAGGCCAGCACTAGGAGTCTCATAGCTTGAAATATTCTAGCCCTGATTTCACATAGTATTTGGAAAATGAATTCTCCTGCTTTCCCAATTTCTTGGCACCTAAGGGAATCTTCTAGGTACTGAAAATTACTAATTTATAAAGTGTTAATATTTGAAAAAAATGTTTTTGATAGAAAGTTTTCTAGAAAGCTTTATAAATGACCTGTCTTCTTAAACCCCATTTCCAAAATTTGCTTCTAGACCAAACATATTCCTTCCTTCCTTCAACCATTCAATTAATTAATTCTCCAATAAAAGACCATTAGAGGCACATGGAGTACAGTGGTAAACACAACAGACAAAATCCCTGTCCTCACGGCACTAACATTCCAATGGCAGAGACAGGCAATGAGTCAGGGAATGTATAACAGAGAGAGAGAGAGAGAGAGTGTGTGTGTGTAAATGTTGGCTAAGTACTGTGAAGAAAAGCAAACCAGGATAAGGAGATACAAAGAGATTTGGGGCGTGAGGGGTACTGTTGTTTTGATAGAGTAGTCAGGGAAAGCCTCTTTGAGGAGATGACATTTGAATAGAGAGACTCTAATGAAGTAAAGGAACAAACCAAGTGACCCTATAAGGGGAGAGAGTATTCAGGCAGATGGCACAAACCTCTGAGGTACAAAGTGGCTCAGCTTGTTGGAAGGACAGACTAAAGGCCAATGGGACAGAGCGGAGTGGTGGGAGATGAAGCTGGAGCAGTAGGGAGGTGTCAGACCACGCTAAGGACCTTTGTTTGAAATATGAGAAGATGATGGAGGGTTTTGAGCATCTTGGACTCTCAGTTCCTTGACCTCCTTGCCTCGAATGATCTGGAAATACCAATTTTGAAATTGGTATCGTTATTGGTAGTGACAAGATGTAGGGTGTGATCACGGGAATGGAGGCTGAGGTGGATGGAGGAAAGACCGTGAGAGGCAAAGAGGCCAGGACTTGAGAGGCCTGAGGCTCAGATGCGCTACACATGTGAATGCTGAGTCTTAGTGGAAAGAAAGGGTGAGTCAGATGCTAAAATCTGCAACAAATGAGGGGGAGGGGGTAGATAAGAAAGGGTAGAAGTGATATAATCTGAAACATGGCTTTCAAAGCAGCATTTTTGAAGATGAAGGAGAAACATGTATCTATATTTAGGTAGAAGAAAGGTAAGAGAAAGGATGCACGGAGACCCTTGTTCTGGTGCCTCCTCTCTACAAGGGTGCTTATTTATAACAACACGTTACATTCACAGCATGCAATTTGCTTTACCTAGGAATGAAGAATACAACACGGTTTGACAATCTAGGAAGAAAATAAGATGAGTAAACTTTTTTACTGTTTTTCTCATCACTACATCATCACCTCACATATCTGATAATATTCAGGAATGGGTTGTACTACAGTAGTGCATTCTTCAGAAAGCTGAAGCTTACACCTTTAAGTAAAACATTTAACTATATCAAGAGAATTCTTCCCTGCTTCTCTATTTAAAAACTTCCCATACTCGATTACCCTGAGCTTAATTTCGTCGTCTTTTGATAACAGACGGTTACCATTATGGGGCTCAGTAATTGTACCTGTTACCGACAATGACTGAACTGTAATGCTCCAGGGGGTTAATGTGTGAATGTCAGTGTATCTGCCCATTTACTGAAGGATCCCCCCACCCCCAATCCCCCCTTAGCCGCTAGTCAAGAACTACAAGGACAGTGAAGAGCTGGTCCAGCTGTTAACAGTTTGGTCTTTTCCTGCTATGATCCGTTGCTTCTTACTGCTGGCAGCACAAATGGCAATTTGCTCCTTAATTTTACATAGTGTTCAGGGGCCCAAGGGTAGGGACACCTGGACCAGAGAACCAAGTGTCTGGGCTTTGGGAACAACACACTGCTGCTCAGAATCAGGCACTGTTTGCACAGTAGGAGCTGTAGGAACTCCAACTTCTGATATAGTGAGGTGTCCCTGGTCTTGTGGAAGCCAGGGAAGAAGAATGCATGTCAATTCTTGCCTGCCAACAACCAGAGAGCAGTAAAGAGGGAAGGTGGGAACGCTCCCCCCACTCCACCTGGCTTGGACGCCTCTCACAGTGTGCAGCTGGATAAGGTTTCACGGAACAGACTGCAGAGCTTTACTTTGGGTGTTCTTGGCTATTTCATAAAATACTCCTGCTTTCCTGTGAGCCTCACACAAACTCTCTGCTCCAGTCGCTGGAAGGGCTGCTGGAAGCAGGGCCTGGAGTCCTCCTGATCATCACTCTCAGCTGGCTGGTGGATGCACACAAACACAAAAGGTGATATTGACAGTCAGCATCAGATCTGACTGCTCCCGACAACTCCTGTGATACAGCAACCTCTGGGACTGGAGGCCACATCTGTGAGGAGATGTACTAGCTGCCATCTGCACAAGCTGCATTATTTAACTGTGCTGGCACTGATTAACATTTGCTGTAACCTATGGTAATGGGCTCTGGGGCTTTGCATGTCTGCTACACAGTGGCAGCTGATGTCTCTTGCTCCATCCTTAAAACAGGATGCTTTAATTTTTAATGGAGCACATGTTCGATTGGCTATACAAACAGGCTAATCTGCAAAGCATGTGCTCAATAACAAGCCCAACTATGCCGCCAGAATAGCAACATGACTCGGCCAAGCTGGGGAGGAGAGGGTAGGCCTCCTGCTCACCTCCACTAGTCCAGGGCCGTGGGCTGGAGCACTGCCCAGCTGAGAGCCAAGGGGTGGCTGCAGCCAGAGGCACCTGTGGCCTCCTCTGGAGCCTCTGAGGGTCTTCAGTTTCTGGGTACCTGAAAGCCCTAGCAAGTGGGGGAAAAGAACAAAACTGTGCATCTGGCAGGTTCAGGCTTCTGGTAAAGCCAGATGTGGCATTAACGATGAAACTCCTCTCTGTAGCACAGGCATGACTAGAATGAGGTATATGCATCCAACTTAACAGACTTACCATGTGCCCTGCACTCTGCTCGATGATGAGAATTTAAACACAAATAAGGCATAGGCTTTGACTTCATAAAACCCACACTGATAACCACAATGTCAATGTAGATCTGACATGTTAGATGTCGGTCAGAGTTCTCTGGGAGCAGAGGGGAGGAAGTGAGCAAGGAGGAGACGTTTAAGTTGGATTTTGAAGAATGGCCAGGAGTTCACCAGCAGCACTTAAGATAAAAATCAGTTGTGAAGAAGCATGGAGTGTGGGAACAGTAAACAGTTAGATGTACTAGTGTTGAGTTGAAGATAATTACAGAGAGATACCTGGCGAGAAGTTGGCAATTTGAGTCCAGAGCTTATGAGAGAAATTATGAGAGATAGGACACTGCACCAGGGTCCAAGGGCACGAGGGGCCCAGGTCCAAGGAGATACTCTGTGGAAAAAGGCTCCCAAGTCAAACCCTCAATATTCACAAAATATGCTTAGCATACTCAAGGCTCTGAGAAGTTCTGCAGTTAAAAACAACCCACCAATGAAAACAACATGTCTAATTTATTTAACCCACCATTTCCCAAACTTATTTGTTCATGGAATCCTTTTTTCAAGTTACACCTTTTAATATTCCTTGGAAGAATCAGAGTGCTCTAATGAACTCACAGGAATGCTTCCTCCATCAGGGTCTTGGTTTTGAGTAGTTTGTGACTAGGGAAGACGGACTGGTGCTGTTCTAACCACACACTTCCAACAATCCATCCTGTGTCTGTCTCGACCACTGTTCTTTCCGGATAATCTAGTATCTGTCACAATGAATGACATTTATTTGTTCATGTTTGTCTCTCCATCAGGTAAGGGACATATTTTATCTATCTCTGCATTCACCGTGTTTAGTTCTGTTACCTGGCAAGAACAGGAACCCAGTGAATATTGGCTGAATTCAATTAAAAAAATTCCACAATGGTGGAATAGAGCAAAGACAATTCACATGCGCTCACAGCTTCCACCCATGCCTCCTCGGCACAGTGCTCTCATCATCGGAAGCCAGATGTCCAATGTGACAGCTGATCACTGTCCATCTGGGCTGTCCCTTGGCGGTCACTTGGGAACTCAGCATTCAGAACTTCGGTGGAGGGGCAGGCTGTCTTTATCAGCCACACACTCCTGGCTCCTGGACAGCTTCTCAGCCTCTGTAGCCCCTAATTTCCCTCTGGCCTGGCCACACAGGGGAGCAGACTTTGTTGCTAAGCATCTTACCCCTCTACCTCCAGGCCAGCTCCTCTGGTGAAAGAAAGCCACACATGTAAGAGAGATCTGAAGAGAAGCCCGAGTTTCCAGGGGCTAAAGCATACTCTTCAAGGACATAGAGTTTGTTGGTGTGTATGTGTTTTTCCTTGGATGACAGAGTGTTTGGGGGACCTGGTTGAGTTGAGGGCTATTGATAAGTGTCCATCCCAGAGATGGAGCAGTTGAACAGTTCAAAAGGCCTTTGAACAAAGATTCCCAACACAACCTTAAAAGTTCTTTTCAAAAATCATTAGCTTGCGAATCTTTAGCTCCACCTGCCCTGTCCTAGCCCATGTCCCCAAATTTAAAATGGTTCTTTCTATAGTTAGCAAAATTGCCCAAACCTCCTCTCTGTTCTCACTTGGTCTAGGCTCATTAGAACAAGAAGACACTTTTTGTATTGCCTGCAAGGATAGAGTTGACACTTGCTTAGATCTGTAAGCATCACGACTACAGCACAAAAATGCCGCCAAAAGGCCCCGGCAAGAAGATAAAGGGCTTATTCTGGCCCAGCTTCATGGTGGCTCCATGGCCTGCCCTTGCCCTTCCAAGGGCTCATCAATCACTTTTCCTCCTGGAAGTTGTGCCTCTGGTATGTGTTTCATCGTCTTATAAGATTTCTAACAAGCCATAGCATGTGAAAAATGAATGCAATGAAATGAAAACTAAGTTTATGGGGCTGTGTCTACGTCATCAAGTAGAAAGAAGACTTGGATGGAGGCTGAATAACCAAAACAGAATCTACCCTAAAATCTGCCCAGTGTCTGGCTTTCAAGACTTCCACTTCCACTGTACTTATGGTCTCTGCTGCCAAGTCCACTCTTCCACAAGTTCAGAAATGAAAGAACGGCCCATTGATTAGATGAGCAAACTGGGGCCTAGCGAGAGGAAGTCATTTGCTCCAGGACGCTTGCCTGGTTCGTGACAGCACCAGTTCTTGAACTGCAGTCTTGTAGGTGCCAGGTCAGACTTTTCTTTCTAATGTGCTGTGCCACATCTAGTGCCACCAACCTACTGGATTATTCAATAGGACTTCCAGGGGGAGTTTATACTGGAATATTCAGTTGTTTCCATTATGGGTACCATAGGCTGCTTTGCCAATAAGGCTGAAACTACTTCATTTGCTTCCTGTCACTCCAGGAAGCCCACAGGCCTGTCACTACTTTCAGATATGGGTGATCTAGGCTATCAAGCACTTTAATTAGTCTGTCTGGAAAAATGAAGCTGATCAAATTAAATATTAATCACATATAAACTGTGGATAAATCAGTAGGGGAACCATCAGGCAGGAAGGGCTATTCTTAAATGCAGACTTTTTTTGCAAAAATTTTTCAAAGGCCTCTCCTCCTGCTCTCTGTCCTCTGCCAAGTAAGTTGATTTCAAAGCAAAAACAAAGCTCCTGTTTTCCAAGCACAACAACGATGTCTAACCAGAAGTTTCTTTTGCTGAAATATTGAATGGAAAATTCAGTTCCTTAAATCTTTCTAAATCTTTGCCTCTGATTGGGTTCATTAATAAACATGCTGATTTTGTTACAGGGAGAGACATATGGTATAATCCGCTAACAGGAAGAAGTATTTTGCATTTTATTGTAGAAAACAAACATGCAAACAGGTTCTCACAGATGGTTTTCTTAGCTTCTGGGAGGGGAAAAAAGCTTAATAATGCTTGAAACTAGTTTTTCTCTTTAACAACAACAACAAAAATCCCTGCACATCTCTAGTGGAACTGCTTATAAATTAGATTAAGTTCCACTCCAAGGTTTTAACAATTTAGAATTCACTTCTTCCTCTTGCTTACATAGACACACACACACACAGACACACACACACACAGGCATTCTCTTTCTCCTTCTCCCCCACTCCTTCCTTCTTCTCTTTTCTTAGAAACATTAACTTGCTCAGAGAGGCAGAGATAATTCAGCGACACTTCACTTATCCATCGTTATAAAGAAATAAGGTTTTCTCATAAATAACTTTTCCAGATAACTGATGCTAACCCTTTAAGGTTTTTCAAAAATTAGAAGTGATATTGGTTTTTCTTTTAAATAGACTTTATTTTTTAGAACAATTTTAGATTCTCATAGAAATTGAGAAGATAGTACAGAGTATTCTCATATACCCCACACCCAGTTTCCCATATTTTTAATATCTCACATTAGTATGCTACATTTATTACAATTAATAAACCAACATTAACACATTAGTAATTAAACTCCATACTTTCTTCAGATTTCCTTAGTTTTTACCTAATGTCTTTTTTCTGTTCCAGGATATTATTCAGGATACCATGTTACATTTAGTTGTCATGTCTGCTTGGGCTCCTCTTAGCTGGGGAGGTTTCTCTGAATTCCCTTGATTTTCATGATCTTGACATTTTTTATGAGTACTGAGCTATTTTGTAGGACGCCCCACTATTGGGATTTATTTTGCATTTTTCTCATAATAAGATTGAGTTTATGGGTTTGGGGGAGGAAGATCACAGGCGTAAAATGTCATTTTCACATAATATAATGAGCATAGTCTATCAACATGATTTATGACTGTTAATGTTGACCTTGATGCCCAGGCTGAAGTAGTGTTTGTCAGGTGTCTCCACTGTACAGTTACCCTCCTCCCCCTTTCATACTGTGTTCTTTGGAAGGAAGTCACTACATATAGCCTACATCTAAGGAGCTCCTTGAGGGTGGAGTATCTACATAAGTTATTTGAAATTCTTCTGCATAGGAGGTTTGTCTCTTGTCCCCCATTTATTAATTTATTTATATCAGTATGGAATCATGGACATTTATTTTATACTTTGTGTTATAATACAATGTTACTTTATTTATTGCTTTGCTCCAATTGTTCCAGGTTTGGCCGTTAGGAACTCTTTTAGTTGGCTCCTGAGATCCTTTGGAACACCTCCATTAATTTTTTTATCACTTCCTTACTTTCTGGCACTATGAAATACTCCAGGCTCATCTTGTATATCTCTTGCCCCAATCCCAGAATCAGCCATTTCTCTCAGGAATCATTTATCTTTTTATTGGAGAATGGTGTTATACACCAAGATCTGGATGAAGGTGTGCTTGTTGCTACTGGGGTGTCCTTTCTTTTAGGCCTCTCAGCTGACAGGTCACAGAAATGTGTATGTCTCTATACTAACCTTTGTATATACACAGATCTATATACAGTTCTATATGCAACCATCCATATCTATATTAAGCTAAACATGAGTTCATACCAATGTCTCCAACTCTGATCCATTCCCACATGGATCAGTCTAGCCTCCTCCCTTGTATATCTGTAAATTCCCACTCCAACAGTGAGAAACCTGGCTAGATGGTGGGTTTTTATTTTGTTACTGTATACCTTGACGATCTTTTTAAGAAGCTATGGGAGCTAATGTGTTCATTCTGCAGTGAATGGGATTTAACTTTTGAGAGGACACAGGGTTATCACTGTGAGAAATCACTGTTTAGCTTAGTCATTAATCTTCAGCTCAAAAACCAGAATCAGAATCCAAAGAGATTCCGAAAGACTAGAACAATGGATTGACTCCAACAAGCTAGAATTTCACAGGGAAAATTATAAGGTATCGTACTTGAATCTGATTCATCAGCCACAGAAGAAATGGATGAGGTCACTGGGGTCTTGGCTTGTTCAGCCAATGCTCTCATAGCCTACCAAGCCTGGGGAGTTGCCTTCAATTTGCTTGCCAGTGGTGCTTTTAAGTTCTTGAGCACAAGGTTCACACTAGTAGGTGTCCAGGAAATATATATGGAATGTTTAATGCTTTTTCAGTTTCTTCTCTCACTGTTAGCTAGCATCCTTTCACTTTTCAGTGTTCTTTGTGTTCAACTCTTGGTTTGTGTCTTCTCCAACACCCTTCTTAAAGAATAGCTACAAAAAACCCCAAACCAAACCAAACCAAAACAAAAAACCCTAGAAAACGAAATACCCATGCTTGTTAAAACAACATGTAGGCTTGGAGATGAGGTTCTGTGTAGATCAGAGATTTTCCAGTGGGTTCATCATTCCATAAATGAGCTTGGAGGATGTGTGGCATCTATCTTTGCCTACTCAGGGCTCTTTCATGCTTGTTTCAGGGGTTTTCATGTCTGCTCTGGTCAGGTTGATGAAAGAACCACCCACTAAGAGGAAATTCATGAAACCACAAGTCTATGCAAAGTGACATTTTTATTCCTCTGCTAGAGCAGTGACCAATTCTTCCTTCTGCCTCTATAAGGCTCATGTGGAATTGCAAAAGTTGGCTATTGTCCCCACATCTATATTATAAGTGTAATCATGAAAATTTACCAGGAAATTAGGTGAGTTTTAGTTCTTAAATTCTGTATTAGCCAAGAAAAGGAAATAAAAGGTATCCACATGGGAAAAGAGGAAGCAAAATCATCTTTATTCACGGATGGCATGATCCTATACATAGAAAATCCTAAGGAATCCACAAAACAACTACTAGTTTATTGTTATTAGAACTAATAAACTGGGCAAAGCCACAAGATATAAGATCAATATATGAAAATCAGTTGTATTTCTATATAGCAGCAATGAACAATTCAAAAAAGAAATTAAAAAAAAATTCCACTCATAATAACACCAAAAGACTTAAATGCTTACGAATAAATTTAACAAAAGAAGTACAAGACTTATACACTGAAAACTACAAAATATTTTTGAGAGAAATTAAAGAAGATCTAAACAAATGGAAAGATTCATGGCTTGGAAGACTCAATATTGTTAAGATGGCAATTGTGTCCAAACTGATCTGCAAATTAAATGCAATGCCTCTCAAAATCTCAGCAGACTTATTTTTTTTTTTACAGAAATTGACAAGATCATCTTAAAATTTACATGGAAATGTGAAAGAGCCAAAATAGCCAAAACAATCTTAAAAAAGAAAAAGTAAGTTGGAGGACTCACAGTTCCCAATTTCAAAACATCCTACAAAGCTATAGTAATCAAGACAGTTTAGTACTGACAAAGGATAGATGTAGAGATCAAAGGTACAGAAATTAGAGTCCGGAAGTAAACCTTATGTTTATGATCAATTGATTGTTTACAAAAGTGCCAAGGCATTTCAATGGGAAAGGGTGCTGTAACTGGATATCCACATGCAAGAAGATTAATTTAGACTGTTACTTCACACCATACCCCAAAACTGTATCACACAGATCTAAATGTAAGTGCTAAAATCATAAAACTTTTAGAAGAAAAAATATAAGAAAGTCTCTGTGACCTTGTGTTAAGCAAAGAGTTCTTAGATACAACAGTATGATCCATATGAGAAAAAAACTGATACGTCAGACTTCATTAAAATTAAAAACTTGGTACTTCAAAAGACACCATTATGAATATGAAAAGTCAAGCCACTGACTGGAAGAAAATATTTGTAAATCATACACTCGATGAAGGACTTGTATTCAGAATATGTAAAGAATACTTAAAAGTCAATCATAAGAAGACAGAAAACCCAATTATAAAATGGGTAAAAGATCTGAATAGTATTTCATCAAAGAAGATATACAAATGGCTAATAACACATGAAAAGATGCATAACATCATTAGTCTTAGGGAAATGCAAATTAAAACCACAATCAGATACCACTTCATATCCACAAGAATAGCTATAATCAAAAAGACAATAACAAATGTTGGTGAGGATGTGGAGAAATTAGAACCCTCATACATTACTGGAGGAACGTAAGATGGTACAGCCACTTTAGAAAACAGTTGGCAGTATCTTTAAAAAAGTAAAACAGAAATGCGCTGTATGACCCAGCAATTCATTCCTAGGTATCTAGCAGGTGAAATGAAAACATACATCCACTCAAAGATTTGTATGTGAATATTCACAGCAGCATTATTAATAACAGCCAAAAAGTGGGAAAAAATGTCCATTATCTGGTGAATGGGTAAACAGATATGGTATGTCCATGGTGGAATACTAGTTAGCATTAAAGGGGAACTACTGATACAGGTTACAACATAGATGGACCTCAGAACATTACGCTACATGAAAGAAGCCAGGTGCAAGAGATTACAGATTATATGATTCCATTTATACAAAATGTTCAGAAAAGGCAAATCTATGGAGACAGAAGGTAGATTAGTGGTTGCCTTGGACTGGGTGGAGGTGATAATGGAGACTGACTGCAAATGGGAATGAGGAATTTTACTGGCATGATGAAATATTCTAACACTGAATTGTGGTGATGGTTACACAACCCTGTAAATTTACTAAAAATCACTGAATTGTACCTTTAGTACAGGTGAATTTTATGGCATATAAATTATATTTGAAAAAAGCCATTAAAAGAAGCTGATGAATAATATGTATAATACAATCTCACTTGAAAAGAAATTAAAAAAAAAAGCAAAAGAAAATAAAATCTAAAATTGAGCTCTCTCAACTATAGTCGCCATACTTTACATTAGACTTTCAGGCCTTATTCATCTCACAGTTGAAAGTCTGTACCCTTTAACCAACCTCTCCCTATTTCCCCCACCCTCCAGCCCCTGGCAACTACTTTTCTGCTCTCTGTTTCTACGAGTTTGACTTTTTTTTTAAGACTTCACATATAAGGGATACCACGCAGTGTTTGTCTTTCTCTGTCTGGCATATTTCTCCTAGCATAATGCCCTCGAGCTCCATCCATGTTGTTGCAAATGGCAGGATTTCTTTCTTTCTCATGACTGAAGAAGAAATTTGCTAAGAGAGTAGAACTTAAATGTTCTAACCAAAAAAAAAAAAAAAGAAGAAGATAAATATGTGAGGTGATGGATGTGTTAACTAGATCCTTTCACAATGTACATGTAATTTCAAGTCACCACAACGTACCCTTTAAATATCTTACACTTTTATTTGTGAATTATACTTCAATAAAGCTGAAATAAAAGAATAAAAAATAATAAAATAAAATTAAGCTGCACAAGCATGCACATTTATGGGTAATACCCACATAAAAGGGCTCTGGATGGCAAACCATCTACCATAGCACTCTCTTGTTGTACTTGAATTTTTTTATAATAAGCAGGTATTATGTTAAAACTTAAAAAATTAACTCTGGACCAGTATTTTCATTGATCCATATCTAAATTTTACTTTTGGTTAATATCTCAAGCAGACAACATTCATTCATTACTTATATTCTGCATGGGGAGACTACTGCCAAAGGCACTTGATATCCCTATTCGTTTTTTTTTTTTTTTTTTATTACTTTTTTGTGTGTGTGAGGGAGATCAGCCCTGAGCTAACATCCGTGCTAATTCTCCTATTTTTGCTGAGGAAGACCGGCCCTGAGCTAACATCTATTGCCAATCCTCCTCCTTTTTTTTCCCCCCAAAGCCCCAGTAGATAGTTGTATGTCATAGTGGCACATCCTTCTAGTTGCTGTATGTGGGACGCGGCCTCAGCATGGCCGGAGAAGCGGTGCGTCGGTGCGCGCCTGGGATCCGAACCCGGGCCGCCAGTAGTGGAGCGCGCGCACTTAAAACGCTAAGCCACAGGGCCGGCCCTCCCTATTAGTTTTTAATTTTTTATTATGGTAAATTCCAAACATATAAAAGTGGACAGAATGGTCTAGTAAACTTCCATGTAACAATTTTAACAAATATCAACTCATGGCCAGTCTTGTTTCATCTCTACTCCTACCCACTTCCCCCATGCCTCATATTACGCCTTAGAAGAACTGAGCTGCCTGTTATGCTAAGATGCAAAAATGGAAATATAAACAGTTCCGAGATCACGAGATGTCTGGGTGAGGAGAGTCAGACGTAAATCTTCTGAGAGTGATCCTCTAGCCATGAGATACTAGTTCTTTCCAGAAGAAAAGGCTTGGCTGAGACAGAAAGAGAGAAAGATCACGGTAAATCTGAGAGGTCAAAAAAGCCTCTGTCATCCAGGTTGGGGCTGTGCCTGGTCATACACGAACAGACAATTTTCTCGGAATAATCTGCTCATCTAAGGAAGGTGAATGAGGTTAACTTGCCCAGTGCACTGGGGTACCATTTAGAGAGCTTGGATGAAGTAATTTACCACGTGGTCTCCTTGTGCCCTGGAGGAACTAATCACTTCACATGGATGAGCAGCTTGTGCCTCAGGCTGGTTATTCCTCTTAAACACCCATTGAACTTGAACAGCATGAGACTTCCCTCCAAAGACCAAGAATAAGCAAACCCTGGAGGGTCCTCTGTCCTCAGGACATGCCCCACCCCCAACCCTAGGAATCTCTTTGCATCCAAAGGCAAGGCCAAGGCATGCTGGCTCAGGGAATAGCCCTCAGCTTTCTACCTTCTGACCTGCAATCTGGTCTGGGTGCAGACCAGGTCCTCACTTTTGGAGACAAGAGTCTGGTCACCAAGCACGTAGGCCCCAGGCTCCTTGGTTGTGCTCAGACCTTTCAGTATACAGCATGTCTGGAGACAAGCTTCAAAACTCAGACCAGATAAATGAGCCATCTTTATTTGAGGGAGAAAACTGTTACCAGCTGCTGTACAGAGCCCCCTGGCATACCCTGAAGCCTTTCAGATCACAAGGGAAATCTGCTGAGACTCTAACCTAGATGACTTGATCACACCGAAACCCCACCTCTGAAATGAAAGTCAACATAGCCTTTCGGTGGTCTAAGAGGAAAGCTATTATTATTACTATTTTTAAAACACCAAACTGCAGGCCTGGCTTCCTGTGTGACCTTGAGAAAGCAATTTAGCTTCTCTGGTTCCAACCCTTCCAGTTCCATCACCATTGTCAGAGGCCTTAGTTAAGGCCAGTACGGCAAAGTGAGATTTGAGGGTGTTTGTTCTAGATGTCTGTGACTAGGCACCAGGAAACCCTCCTTAGTGTCCAGTGTATCACTTCCCACGCTAACTACTCGAAATAAACCAAGATCTCTACCTGATTCTCAGCTACGAACAGATTTGTCAGGCTTTCTCTCCTTGTATTTTGGCAGCAAACCTCCTTTAGGTAGTTATTAACTTTTAAATATGAAATCCAGCCACCAAATCATAAGGCAGAAAAGACATACATAATTTGGGTTAATTAAAATGCCTCCGAGTGAACAGGTGACAGATGTCAGGCCTCCTGGCACCCAGAAGAAAGGCAGTGCAACAGACTATTAGGATTCCTGTGTTAATCAGGTAATAGTAACTTGGGTAATTAGCAAATCACACCAAATCTTGTTTAAGTCCCAAATCTCATTTAGAGCCTTTTGGAAAAACTGTTTAAATACAAAGGACACACTCTCCTACCGACAGAAGATGCCTGCTTACTGGGGCAGATATCCCAGCTTCCCTGCCTCTATTAAATCCATTTTAATTATGAAGTCTCAAGGTCTAATTCACCAAGGACTGAACGAAAGAGAGCACTTGTCCCTTTGTTCTTGCTAAGAAATCAAGGAGCCCTAGACTCTGGAGTTCTAGAAGACTTCAAAGACTCAACAAGTCCCAGACAAGAAAACCAGTGAGGGTCTTTGTCACTGATCTACAAAGGCACTCCATACCTGTTAGGAAGACATCTACCTTCACCTCTTTCTAATTCACATGTAAAGGATCTAGACAATTAACACCCATCAGTAGTTCCTGAGCCAGGAGCAATCCAAAGGTATCGCTAGGCCTAGCACAGTGGGACCCTCAACAAACCCCAGTACATTAGTGGTGAGCATGCTCAAGTTGGAGCAACAACTCAGGTTTGTGCTTCTGCATCCCTCTCTCCTCAAGCTTGTTATTTTAAACCATTTTTATAGAGCTCTTTACTCTTTACTCCATGGAAGACTCCTCCTCCATTTGGATCTAAAAGTACATCTGAAACGTTACTGAATTCCAATCCTGTCATCCTGCTTAGAATAGCTCATACTGGGCTTGTTTCTACAGGATAGTCAGTTTAAGCCTAGGGATGTTGGATGTCACTTGTCCATGTTTCTTTTTAGCGAGAGTGTCAGGAAAACGATCTAATGGTCTGTAGCACTGCCTCTGTGTTCAGTTGTCTTGCCTCCTAATGCCTGGAACTTAATCTATTTCTTTCCCCTTTCCTTCTATGTTTATTCTCTTACCCAACCAACCAGCCAGCATTCAGGAGAGGGGAGAGGTCAGGGAGTTGATGTCAACATTGATAAAAGAAAGAGAGGAGAGGGCCAGCCCCGTGGCTTAGCGATTAAGTGCACACGCTCCGCTACTGGCGGCCTGGGTTCGGATCCCGGGCGCGCACTGACGCACCGCTTCTCTGGCCATGCTGAGGCCGTGTCCCACATACAGCAACTAGAAGGACGTGCAACTATAACGTACAACTATCTACTGGGGCTTTGGGGAGAAAAAGGGAAAAAAAACGAGGAGGATTGGCAATAGGTGTTAGCTCAAAGCTGGTCTTCCTCAGCAAAAAGAGGAGGATTGGCATGGATGTTAGCTCAGGGCTGATCTTCCTCACAAAAAAAAAAGAAAGAAAGAGAGGAGAGAAACCTGAAGTGGCTTGGGGCACCAGAGCTCGGCCACTTAGTACAGTTGGGTGACTTTGGCCAAGTCTCTTCTACTCTTTGAGCCCTCATCTGCTAAATGGGAGCAAGAGTATTTCCCCACTGACTTCACAGGGGTGGTGTGAGAAATAAAGGAGAGAATGGTGGGGTGTTATGTTAACCATAAAGCATCTCACAAGCTATTTATTCCCAAGGCCTTCTGAGGAGATGAGAGCCACAGAGCTTGCTTAGGGCAGTGCCTGGAAACAGGGCACCTCACCTCCCATTCTTAATGGGGTAACTGCTTGCCTTGCTTGCTGGCTCCTACACTGCACAGTAGGCACTAAGCAGATGCTCTCAAAAAGTGTCTGCTCTTAAAAGATGGGCTGTAGAAGGGCAGAATGGTAGAAAGGAAAGACTTCTGGATGAGGAGTTTAGACACTGGGGTTCTAGGTACAACTCAGCTACTAACCTACTATGTCAACTAGTGACTGGAAAACAAAACAAATGATAACTGGTGAACTCTTAGGGAGGAAAATGGTGCTCACTCGAAGCCACTGTGGGTTATGAAGAACAAGTCATCAGAACAAGACTTTTTCACAGTGTATGAGATTGATAAACTTGGAAAACGATGTAGACAGGGCAGACCTGTATTCAGTGAGATATAAATGAGCTTTCACATGCAATTCAAATGGTCAAGATAGAGAAACATGGTTGGGACAAAAATGCAATTAGGTGAGTTCCTAAATGTTTGATGTGCCCAAAGGGAGACGAGGAAGGTCTCTAACAGTAATTACTTTCACCCTTTCAGGTTCCACATTTGTATTAGCAACTGATGAGGATTGGGGGCATTATCTGATGACAAGTTGCTGCAGACACTGTGCTTTTTGTCACCTTTCACACTTCGTGTACGCAGCTCCTCCTGCCTGGAAGATTAATCCCTAGCTCTTCTTTTGGCCAACTCCAACTCACAAATACTGCATTTTCCAGAAAGCCAGAATTTGTTAAGCACCTTTCCTCTGTGCTTCTGTATTTCCCTTCTTATGTGTTGTCTGTCCTAATAAACTCTTGGAGGGAAGTGACCGTGCCTGTTTTGTTCCCCACTGTATCTCTAGGCCCAGCACAGTGTCCAGCACACAGTGGTTGAACTGAATTTTCATATGTCATGAATCTAGAAATAGTGGTATGCTGGAGCATAAAACACAGATCCAAAATATCTCAACAGACTAAAGGAATGAGTGAATTCCATCTTATCCTGATAAGATGACCTTTTATTAGCAATAAAAGTAGTTTCCACATAGGTTCAGAAAAAACAAATACATACATATAGGTGGAAAAGATATGCTGAACAATTATATATGTGAAGAAAGACTCAAATTAAGTTTGGAATAAACAATTGTTTCTGATAAAACTGCCGGAAAAGCCAATACCACTAAAAGGTGGCATGAGTCTCTCTGTTAAATGCAGTGACAGCCCCTCACCCCATTCTAGATAGCTCAACCTAAGAACTATTACTAAACCAGAGCATGTCTAGAAGAGAGTGACTAGAATGGCCTAGAGTTGGAAAACCAAGAAATATGAGGAATGGCTGAAAGAACTGAACAGAGTCCTAGAGAAGAAATAGGAATATGTAACTACTTTCAAATGTCTGGAGGAATAACAGATAGCAAGGAGACTGAATGTGGTCTTTATGGACCCAGGAGAGACAGAACTAATGGGAGAAAGTAACGAACAGACTTCACTTCATATAGGGGAAATTTTATATGAATTAGAGGCATCCTTAGGGTACCTGCTCAGGACTAAGTTTCCCAGCACAGGAGGCTCAGGCAGAGGCCAGATCACCTCTCCATGGTGATGCTGAAGCCATTTACAAAGGTAGAGGCCTCCATTAGGCAAGCTCTCTCGAGTGCTAAGCAACTCTGACATTGTATCATGCTAACGAAGTCACCTGCCACCCCTGTACTTCACCTTACTCGTGGTTAAAGGGAGACGCTGGCAGTTGCACCACAGTAAAGGTTTTGCAGGGAGAGGCTGAGTGGTGTTTTGATTTGAGATATGCCTGCCTCACCAGAATAAGCAGGTGGTGCCTCTCTGCAGTGTACTTTTTGGGAGGACGTGAGCCCCACAATGCATGTGGAGAGCAACACTGAGCACCTCCCAAACTAATACTGTGAATTGATGGAAACCCAAGGGAGGAGCCATGAAACAGAGCATGTGATCTTCCACCTCTCCCTAAAGCCAAAGCCTTGACTGTTACTGCACCAAAGACATCCAGGCAGGCATAAAGGGCTTTCACCAAAAACCAAGGAAGCATTTTGTGCTTCCCCAGCTGGCAGCTGGGATGAAGGGCTTTTTTCCTTTAGTGGGGCTAGTTAAATTCTTGGCACTGCTGGATGAGAGCAAAGAGACTGTTCCCATTAAAAAGCATTGCCCAATAGACTCCCCGCATACCTGCTAGTGGGGTCGCCGCCCTTACCAAAGACAGAAACTGGGAGCAAGAGGCACTTTCTTCTCCCAAGTTTTCTGGAAGCTTTTGGAAATCCAGGATGATGACGACCACCTCCACTAACAAAACAAAACAACAAATAACCCCACCACCCAAGATGAAGGACTGTGAGGTGTTTTATTTTCCATTTTGTTAGGCTGCTGGAGGTAAAGGACCAAGCAGAAGGCAGGGTGCCAGGAGCTCCTTTTCCCTGAGGCCATGGTCCAAATAAAACTAAGAAAAATGAGACTAGGAAAAAAAAAGAAATCCTCAACACCACAAAACGCTAATGGCTGGAAAATGGGGGAGGAGTAGGGCTGGATGGCTGGAAACTGGGCTTCATTGGTGGCTGAGTGCATGCCCTACATAGACTCACAGAGAGGAGGCCTGTCCCTGTGCCAGCCCCCCACAGGACAGGCGGACAGTGCTGGTTTTGTTGGCAGATTTTTTTCTTCTGGTGGGGTGCTTTCTTCCTGCACAGCAGGCACCAGAGAGGAAGCTGACAAGAACTGGCAGAATTTTAAAAATTGCTGCCACTCTCCTACAGACGTCCATTATGTCTCCGGAGCCTTACGATTCACAGCATAAAAGCATAATCAAGAGAAATCGTGGTTCAGCTCAGTCAGGGATGGGCAGAATAGTCCATTTAACTTTATGTTAAAAAAAGGAAAATAATTGGACCAAAATTTGTTTGAAATGGGAGTAGAAAATGGCTTGTTTTCAATCTATTTCAAATGAAAAACCCCCATTAAATACTCATTGGAAACTATTTAGTTTGGAAACAAGTTTAGTATTCCACAGGCAGTGTACATTAAAAGTTGTAGCACTGCATAGTCTGCGTAAGAACTATCCGACAACCTGATGACCTAGTTCTACAGGGCTTTTGAAAGAAGGGCTGGCGAGGCTCGGGCTGTTCACAGCCTGGCAGTTGGCTTCACAACAAAATCTGCAAGACCAAACTGGACGGAGAAAAGGAAGTCTTTCAAGTTGACAGAAAGCCCCAAACTACCTTCTGCTGGCAAACAGCAACATGGTAGCTGAGACCAAAGAGAAATTGAAGATGGTGGGAAGTGAGTCATCCAGAAGAAGGAAATGAATTCGTGTTGCCGTACCACGTTGTAAACTTACCTCACAAACAACAGCAGTCAACTCCCCATCCCAAAGCCTCAGGGGCCCAGAATCACAGAACTCCAAGGAAATGCTCACCTTTATGCGATGCATGAATTCCTCTGATAACATTCTCAGAAGCAGTGCACTGGGGATACAAGCTTCAGAGAAAGGCTGGCCCGGAGTGGCACTGCTCATGCACTACAGTCGTCTCACCCCTCAGTCCACTCCAGCTTTCAGTTAGAGGTCTGCTGTTTCAGAGGTGCCTAATATTACCAAGTATGCCAGTGGGATTCACTAAGCAGTACATTCCAAGGGGTCAGAGACTGTTTTTTTTAATCTTCTCTTGTTCACCCAGAACCTAGCACTATACTTGGCACACCGCAGGTGCTCAATCCATGTCTGTTGAATGAGTGAATGAATGAACATTCTATGAAGGGACTAGGGATCCTCTTAAGGGAAAGGTCTGGTGTAAGAAGGCTGGGTCTTCCTCTAAGCATGAGAAGCACAAATTTTTTAAAAGTTCATACATGCTAACAATGCAAGAACCAGACACTTTACAGATCAGTTTGGGGGCTGGCCTGGTGGCATTAGCAGTTAAGTTCACATGCTCTGCTTTGGGGGCCCGAGGTTGGCAGGTTTGGATGCCAGGCGTGGACCTACACACTGCTTATCAAAGCCAGGCTGTGGTGGCATCCCATATAAAGTAGAGGAAGATGGGCAACGATAAGGTCAATCTTCCTCAGCAAAAAAGAGGAGGACTGGCAACAGATGTTAGCTCAGGGCTAATCTTCCTCAAAGAAAAAAAAATTGTTTTTTAACTAATAATCTTTAAGTAAAACATAAAACGTTTCCCCCTGTATCATTACTGCTTTAAGCAGCAGGGATTTTATTTATCTCTTTGGAAGAACAAAGGCCAACTATCATGGCTGCTCCATGTTTCTGCAGGCACCTGGTATCTCTGGTCTTCCCCAGCCCAAACATTCTGTTTGGTAGTCTTAGGTTTCTCAACCTACTGAAATATTTACATTCCTCTCTTACTTCAATTTCTGCTCCTCTTTAATTCCCCATCTGCCTTCATTTCCTCTCTGATTTAACCTTTAGGGTTCTCTGAAAGTGATAAAATGGCTCTCAGTTTAGCACCATTTGACTTCTGTTAAGAAGACAGAGTTGCAGGGCTGGTCTGGTGGCGTAGTGGTTAAGTTCGCATGCGCTGCTTCAGCTGCCTGAGGTTTGCAGGTTTGGATCCCCGGCGCAGACCTACACACTGCCCATCAAGCCATGCTGTGGTGGTGTCCCACGTACAAAATAGAGGAAGACTGGCACAGATGTTAGCTCAGGGCCAATCTTCCTCACAAAGGAAAAAGAAAAAAGAAAAAGAGAGAGTTGGATTGCCCTTCCCATAATAAATGCTACTTCTCACTTAAGGGTTAAGTATGAGACCTCTCAGACCCAATAGCCTCCATTCCTACCACAACAACACTGGCGTGGTTTGCATGAGTCACTAGGATCTTTAAATAAAACGAAGAGAGTTGCTTGCTGGAAAATCTTAATTTCATTGAAAAGGCCAGTTTAATTTTAATAAAGTTTGCATATATAACATAAATCAACTCAGGAAAGGAAGCCCTCTTCTCCTCAATTGTTTTACACATCTCAGTAGTGTATAAAAACAGAGCCTGTCATTACTAATCTTAACAAACAGAATTAATTCTGAAAGACTAAAAGTTTGATTACACAACAACAAAAATATGATGCTGTACTACTTAGGAGTGGATGAATGTAGTTACACAGATCTTGGTTACAGATCAAATGCTTTTATTTTCCTTTTCATAGATTTACAGAAGACCTACTATGTGCAAATCTCATGCTGAGTACTGGTAGGTGGGGTGGGCAAGCATATAATGAAGACTGAGTATTTGTCCTTGTCTTCCAGGGTGGCTGGGCATGGGCACCAAACATAAATGACTGAAGGAGGGGGTGAAATGCTGTGTGGGCAGAGCCTGGGTTTCCTCAGCCTTAAGGCTTCAAAGTGGGACATTGGGGATGTGATGTGGAGGAGGCCGGGAGACAGAGGGCTAGTTGGCTAGAGGGTTCAACATGCATATAATGCTCTACAGTTAAAAACACTTTCCCTCCTGTTGTGGTTTTTGACCCTTCTACTAAAAAGAACCTTAGATTCAAGCATAGCAGCAGTAGTCGAGTCATCAGATCACTGAGCTTAGTTTCTTAGAGGAGTTCTCTACACAGAGGCATGCCCACTCTGCATATTTGCGGTGAGAGCCAAAGAAGAAGGACATGGCATTCTTCTCTCCTCTACCATGGTCAGGCTACTTGGGTTCCCACGTGTTAAGAAGGTCTAAAATAGGACAAAGGTGCATCTATAACATTGAATTTCATTTTATGCCTATTTTTAGTGGTGCCATTTGGCCCTTAACTACTTTTGAAGAAACCACAAGGAGTTATCACTTCTTGAATCTAGAGTAGGGGCAGGGGCTATTGCCTTAGGACAGTTTCAACCCTGGGAAACTCCCATCTGACACCACTTGCTTTACATATCCTCCCTCGAGAAACCAAATTGCCCTGCCTACTGCGTAGCCCTTCACCTCTCACCTACCAACCTCCTTATTGGGTGGGGAGGTGCTAATATTCTGTGCGTGTTCTATTGGTAGAGAATGGAAGCAGACCAATTAAGTCAGTAGGGCTCAACCAATGGCTTCCGGATCACTGTTGGCCTATGACCAAGTAAGATGAGAAAAACACAACAGTGCAGTGAATTTTCAATTTCAATTTCAAGATAAAGAATTGTTCCTTATTCTAATATTATGTATCTCTTGCTTTTTTGGTTTTAACAATAATTATAAAAGTATCAAGTCGCTTCTCTGTGCCTGGCCTTTAGTGCCTCACATACATTATTTCATTTACTCCTCCTAAGACTCATATAAGGTAGGTACTGTTATAATCACCTCCATTTTACAATGAGGGAACTGACGCAGAAAGGTTATTTTAATTTCCCAAGGTCACATAGCTTACTAGTCAGTCAGTAGTATCATCAAAATTTGTTTGACTCCAGAACTCTTAGCCACTACACTATGTCTTTTCTTTTATGAAATAATGGTGATAGTACATGGTATTTGTACTTTTCAAAAAAATTCTTACTTGGTAATATACAAAGTTAGCAACTCAACTGTATGTAGGCCTCTTACAATTAAAAGAAATTTTTTACTGGTTTGTAAAATCCCAAAGTCTGATAACCTCTTGGTGAGGTTATCACACTAAATCTAAAAGTAAAGTTACCTGATACCAAACTATAAAATTAAACCATCATGGGGCCAATTGAGATTTTTCTTTGCACAACTAGAAGCAGTCCTATCAACTCTACAGCATCATTTAATGAGATTCTCCTGAATATATACAGGCAAAGAGCACAGGCTCTGGAGTCAAACTACCTCAAATCCTGGTCCTAACTGATTAGCCATGTGACCCTGGCTACATCAATTCATCTCTTGGTTGCTCAGTTTTCTCACATGGGGATTATCACAGTACCTACCTTATAAAGTTGTCATAAGAATTAAGTAAGTTACTACATGTAAAGTACTTAGAACAGTGCCCGGCACATTGAAAATGTGCCTGGCACATCGTGAGCCCAATAAACGTAAGCGCTCATCACCATAATTACTGTTGTTGTCATCATCGCAATCCTCCTCCTCCTCCTCATCATTATAACCATTACAACTATTATTATACGGTCACATGGTAGGTGTTCACAGATACCGACAAAATATGGAAATGTTTTTCTCCAAGTTCCTATTTAAAAAACAATAAAAAACTCATATTACTGGCAACACCTAGATATTACATCGTCCATATGTCTGACTTGCTGAAAATCTTAGATGTAAAAAATCTCCTCATTGGTCTTTCCCAATGTGCCAACTCTTTCAGGTATCAGAAAGCAACTCCTGGGCATGTGGATTCTTAAACAGCAGCAGACAAATGGCACCATGAAGTCATCTCATCTAAGCCTCTATTGAACATTACTAAATCTGTCCACTATGGATGATCCAAAATGGCAGGGTACTGGGAGCTTGTTACCTTGCAGGCAGGGGAACAGGGATACAGGAGCTTCCTCTCGGTGGGCCATGTCTTTGAGTGCTATAGAATAGTCACTCCACAAGTCTCCCAGTCCCTGACTTCATGAAGAGAGTCCCACCTTATTCATTGCCATTCAGTATTCTCCAGACCACCAGTGTGTGATAAGAGTGGAATGGAACAAGGGTTCTAGTGATTCTACTTCCACAACCCAAGGAAGCCACCTGCTGCATGGTGCCAAGCTTGCCCACCACTCTCATACCCAACTGCTACCAAAGGCTAGTCCTGGTCTGGCAGGATGCAGCAACCATTACCACCCAGCTCCCCACTGGTCTTTGTGTGAATTCCAGCTCCAGTCTAGGAAGAAGGGCAATGGAATCAGCCAACTTTCTTTCTGCCTGTGAGATTGGATCTGCAGAGATTCTACATTTGCTCTCTTCTACTATGCTAGGTAGCATTGCCATTGAGGCAAGATGGCGTTACCCACAACAGAGCATTAAATAGGAGCTTAGAGTCAGCAGAGAGTATGTGAGAAACAGCTGAATAGAACAAGAACTGTTCTGGCAAAGAAGAAAACATTCTAAGGGCAGTCTCACAAAGACATCCCCTTTGTGAGAAAAGC
This sequence comes from Ceratotherium simum simum, assembly GCF_057802395.1. NCBI lineage: Eukaryota > Metazoa > Chordata > Mammalia > Perissodactyla > Rhinocerotidae > Ceratotherium > Ceratotherium simum. The sequence goes on from NC_141925.1 coordinate 28,748,035, forward strand.
AAAGGTGACTGAGAGGCATAGAGCCAGAGTTCTCGCATCAGCAGCTACAGCCATGAGGCAGAGTTCACAATGAAGGTGGACACCTATTAGAAAAGAGGGCTGGTTACTTTCTGGCTGCTCCAGCACTTGGGCTGTTTTTTTTTTTTGAAGATAATAAGATACTGAGGCATATCCTGATTTAGAGCCTTCCGCTTTCCTTGATGATTGACCCTTTGGTTTTCTCTTGCCATAACCATCCACAGCTATAAGAATGGGAATTACAATCCACTCAGAATTGGGAACAAAAGGAAAAGAAACCAAAAAGGAGGAATGTGTCCATTGTTTTAAATTTGAATGGAATCAATTACCAAGTTGAACTCTCAATTCTTCATGGGATTCTGAAATAATTTTCCACTCTTCCCTCTCTGTCATTCCTTTCTACTCTGTTTTATTCTAGAAGCCTCTATCTCCTACCTCTCATTTCCATCTCTACTGGTCAAGACTAGGCACAGTATTTGCTTGTTGATTGTTGCAAGAATTGAAAGAACATGTTGGGGTGCAGGAAGAAGGGAAGGTTGATGGGATCAGTTTAGGGCATTTTAGATTTGATGTGCCCCTGGAACAGCAGAGTAGAGATTTCTAGTAGGTAGGTGGATATGTGAGTATGGAAATAGTTTCTTTTCTCTGGTGCCTTCTCACGTCCCTTTTCATATTCGTCCTCTGATGTATCTTATACCCAAGCATCCACCTTGATCTCAGCTTATCAGCTAAGCTCTGGGTGGGCACTGGTTGAGGAATTGCATCTTCTTATAATAGGGGTCCTCTTGAAGACTGAAAAATCTTTAAGACCCAAAGGAATAAATCTGTAATGTAAAATTCTAGGCAGCATAAGAGGTGGTAGAGAAATGTTATGAAGAAAAGAAAACCTAACCTCTCTGCAGTAGATGCTTGAAGAAATGGCACCCAATTTGGTCATGCGTCCCTGTATGCCTTGGAATCCCTTCTCACGTTGACTCTGGGCCAGCCTTGGGACTTGCATTCGTCAGTGACACATCAGCAGAGCACTGCAAGCTGAAGCTTGAAAAGTACTTGCACATTGGGGCTTACTCTCTTGCTGCTCCTTGGAACCCTGAGATCACATATATTGAAGCCTGAGTTAGCCCATTAAAAGATGAGAGAGCATATGGAGCAGAGATGAGCCATCTCATCTGAGATGGCCAACCTCAGACCAACCAGTCTGTCAATCAACAGACACAGGTGAAGCCCTCCTAGACCAGCCAACCTCAGCTGACCACAGACAATTGAGAGAGTCCTACAGAGATCAATGGAGCTGGTCCAGATGAGCACTATCATCCACTTGATCCACAGAATTGTGAGCTATATAAAATAGTTGTTGTTTTAAGTCACTAAATTTTGGGGTGGTCTGTTAGGTAACAAAAGCTAACTGATACCCTCTCCTTTTAACGCTCAATCACAGGATCCAGCTGTCTTCAGGCCTGTCTACTTCTAAGGATGGTACCCTTGATCTCCCCTCATGCCTTGGCCCCTATAGGACGTCCAACTGTAGCCCTCAAGTAACATCACCACAAAATAACAATAACAGGAAAAAAGGAAGTCAGTGCCTGATGGGTAAGTGTGTGTTAGGGCAGAGTGAGGGGTGACAGAGATGAAAAGGGCAGTCAGAGGGGAGAGAAGTGGAGAGAAGAGAATCAAACCCAAGGCACTGACCTGAGACAGTATGTCCCACTGAACACAGAAGCAACCTCCCCTCCCTCGAGGACCCTTCTGCCAGTGGCAAAGAGAAGCATAAGAGCAGTGACCACAAGCAAGTGGTCTGGCTAATTTTCATGGTCAGGCTGGGGGCTGGGGAAAAGGGAGTGGCGAGAACAATAAAATGCATCTTGCAGAAGCACGTCCCAAATCCTTGTCTGCTCTGCTATCATCATCATAAGTAATTCTACACGGATAGGAAAAATAAAGGCTTGAGCATAAGGTTTCTATCTGTGCTGAACAGAAGCTGATTAAAAATGCTAACTACCATGATTGTCCAACCACCAGACGCTCCCCTGAGACCCATGCTCACAGATGGTGATTAGTTTGGGATGGCCAGAACATTCACCAGTACCATGTTGCCGTAACACCCACAGACTATCTGTCACATTCCCAGGAGGCCGTTAAAGGCTGTTTACTTCATACAGTTAACTTGAACCATAAGCTTCACAAGCCTCTTTGATACAATTTTAATCACTCTCCTCATAAACCCATAACACTCCCCAGCACGGATATGCATTTGCACACAGCACAGCGCACAACTCCCCTCGGAATTTTGCAGCTAGCAATGCCCCCTTCCCAACCTGCCCTCCCTCAAATGGATGCTGCCTCACTACAGATATTGTCTAAGGTCTCCCTTGATTCACACACTTGCATTAGTGGTTCCCAGCGTGGTAATATATCATGGCTCCCAGTGGAAATTGGGTGATAAAAGATCAATACCAGGACCTTGTAACAAATGTTCCAACAGTGAAACTGCAAGCTACTGTTTATCTTTTCTGGAACATATTTTTTCCCCCAAGCAAATTCTAATTTTCTAGACTGACCTCAGCTATACTTTCTGATATTTATTTATTTGAAAGCAAAAATAAGTGAGCTTCTGGATACTATTCCTGAATAGATACAAAGCCCTGTTTAAGCACTGCCCTCTGAGAACTCTGGTGACCGACACCTCCCCCTAGAATGAGAACTCCATTGCCCCTCTCCAAATTCTACCACTTCACAAGTCACATCCTCCACTCAGCAGGCTGGCAGCATGTTCTCTCCGGCAAGGCTTTGGGCACTGAAGCTGTGACATTTGGTGGATTTGCCAGCAGCAAGAAGAACACCCTGGGATGAAAGGCAGGAGCCCTTTTAAGTAATTTTATGTGAATTCTGTGTGATTTGACATTTCTTTTATAGGTAGGATTTGTCTGGTTCCTTAAGGCCACCTTGCCATAGAAAGAGTAGACGATCCGAATACAGAGGACTCAGCCTGGGCTTAAGTTCTGGTTTCAACCCTTGGAAACTAAACAACTTTGCCAGGTCTATTCAGTTCTCCAAGCCTCCTCACTTTCATTTGTAAAATGGGAGTAACTCTAACTGTTCTGCCTAGCTCAGAAGATTGCTGTGCAAATCAAATGAAAAATTATTTATGAGGCAGCTTTGTAAACTGTGAAATATTAAAAAAAAAATTTTAAGTTTTTTTAATTTGCACCTACACTGCTATTGCTGATTTTGGTTCTTTATGCCATTTTCCAGCTAGGTGAAGACAGCATTGGGAGAGAACTGCAAAGTCGTTCAGTATGCAGTGTTGCTATTTTCTAGGCTTTCCCACTCAATGGTCTGCCCACAAGAAGTAGGTCCTTGTGTTTGTGGCGTTGGGTTTTGAGAGGCTCTGGGCCCTTTTGTAGCATTAGTCAGCAAACACATTTGTGAAGCACTCCTGTGTCTCCTTCAGTTAGTCCGATGGTGTTTACACATGGCTGTAGTTTATGAATGGATTACTCTTTGAAGAAACGAACAATACTTGGGGAGAGGTTCTCCTGGTCGCCATTACTTCCATTCTTTACCAGCATTGCTTTGCCCACTCTTGCTTCTCCATTCTCTCTCTTTGTGCCCTGGGGCTCAACATTCCCTTTCTAGACAGCATATTCTAGAAGACCACTTACAGTGTTGATCCTTGTTCACCTCCCCAAATTGAGGGCTTATTCTACAGATGTCTCCAGCTTTAGGAGACAGAAGTGATTTGCATCTCAGATTACTTTTTATAAAACACATTTTATTATGGATTTACTTCCATTACAAAGGTAGACTCATGCTCTCATCTCCCCCCTGCTCCAAACTCAGAGTTAAAACCTGCATGTGGCAGTACCTGCTCAGGATCCCTTGCAACCCTTTCCTCTCAGCTAAAACCAGGGCTTCCTATTTCCTGTTGACTTTCATTTTCTGCCTCCCTCCAGACATCAGAATTTCTTCTCTGTTGGGAAATCCTGACCCACAGCCAACCTCTGCTCTGGGGACTAATGCCCCTGGACAGCTACAATATCAATTATATCTTCTCATCCTTTCCCTATAGAAAAATGTATTCCAATCAAAAAGTTCCTTAAATTTAAGTGAACTTCAGCTCTCTTTAGGGAATTAATGGTCTATCTACATTATCCATCCTCTGGGTTTAAAACTATGTACTTAAAGAAGACTAACTGAAGCAGATATGTTAGGAGTGGTTCTAATTCCTCTAAACAGAGAAATATAAAACTCAACCTGGAAACCTAACTCCAGGTCCCAATACCCACCCAATTTATCTCCCAATTCTAAATCTAGATGCTACTGATAAAATAAAAGCTTTGCTTCTTGTCTCAGAAGGAAGAAAAATCTCAGAGAATACAGCCACCATTGGAGTCACAAGTTCAATCTTATCTCATCAATACTGATGCTTCCCTCCACTGTAGACAACTTTAGGTTGCCATAACAACTTCCCCACAGAGTTTAAAACCCAGCAGCCCATTTCCACTGTTTATATTTAGTGCTATTTATGTAGACCCAGTGTTTTCTTTTTTTTTCCTCTTTTATGTTCCTTTTTAACAAAGGAAGAAGTGACATAAGATATAGTAAAGTGAGAAATTTACTTCATCTCATCTGTACTATGGCTATGAGGTGAAGAGGTAGTCTCTTTTCTTGGTGGACACAGGTAGAGGAAGAAAGCAAGGGGGGGAGTTTCTAGGATTTTATAAAATAAATATCATGTTGATCTACACCTAAAATTGTTGAATAAACAGCATGAGCAGTTATTACAGTCAAGTGATGATGCCCTTGAAATACTGGGGGGATGGGTGAAGAGTTCAACAAAAAAAGAGAGAGCAATGAGTGGTTCTAATGCCGGATAGGGGCATCTAATCAAATTTTGCTGCAGGGACTGGAGTTTTAACTTCTATCACTGAGCAGAAGCCTCAAACATGAAACCATTCCTACTTAGTCTAAAGTGTACTGTAACTGTTTGAAATGAGCTGATGTCTCTTGGCCCAGGTGCATGGCATTCCAGAGTGTGAAGAAATCTGCAGAGGACACTGGAGACACTGTGATCTTAATGGATTTCTGGAGAAGAGGAGACTAGAAAAATGGAAATGGGTAAATGGAAGCAAATAGTGAATACCAGGGATGACAGCCCAGCTTGCTTGATATCAGTTCCAGGAATAATCTGAAACAGACCCTGTGAAAATATTTTGAAAAGCATAGTAATTCATAAGAGTAAGAAGCATTTGGAATCTATGTGTTGGGAAGAAACATCCCATTCAAGTCAATAAACATTTACTGAGTGCTGCTTATATGTAAAACACAGTGCTAGGTCTAAGGCTGACTGGTAACAAGGATGACTGAGACCATTTAGTGGTGGGTGAGGTGTGGGGAGTGGGGAGGAGGAGGCAGAAACTTCAAATATACTTGTGAAGCAGATGGAGGTAAGTGCTATGAGGTATGAAAGGAAACAGGATTATAGGCCAGGGAACGCGAATAGATGGGTGGGCAGTCGTGGGGAGAGGGAAAGTTTTTTAAATGAGATGGCACAGAAGCAGGATCTTGAGGTTGTACAGAATTTGACTGGCAAGAAGGGGGTGATGAACTGAAGGGACATCCCAGGAAGAGGCAATGATGTGGGCGGAGAGTGAGGAGTGTGCTAGGCAATAGTAAGCAAAGATCTGGCGTGAGTTGGCTGCGTGAGGCAAGTGAGGAGATTCCCAAGAGATAACTGGGGTCTGAGCTATGTTAGTGGAAGGGAAGGACTGTCAAGAGACATTCCAAGGATAGAAGTAACAAACTGGGTGACTCATTAGATGTGGGAGATGAGAGAAAGCAAGAATTGTGTGGCTTGTGATTTCTTTCTCTGAGACTGGATTCAGAAGAGCAGCTACCTCAAGGTAGCTACCTCAAGGCAGAGAGTGAGAGGTGATGGATCATAGACTCACCACTCTCCTGTGAGGGGACCCTGGGAGGATCTAATCCTCACCCACCAGGAGATGCGCTGTGAGCAGTGGCTGGGGCCATCTGACCAGATCTCACCTCTCTGCTCCTTTTGTGGTTGGCCTGAGGCTTGAAGCACTCATTCCCTCACTCGATGCTCTCCTCCAGGCCACTACTCTCTGCTCTGCGGATTTTTACGCAAGTCTTAATCTTCTCCACAAAGCAGGGCCTCTTTCTTCCACAGGAAAGACTTTTCAATCTTTTTTCCAATCTGTTTTAGTCTCATCAAATCTCAATATTTTTGAGATCATATTTACCAAGCTATGTTAAAAAAAAATCAAGATCATTTTGATTTTCCCATGTTCTGAATGTTGCTTAGTCCTAGAAGAATTTTTTTTTAAACCTTGGGTATCACTAAGCTTCACCCACACTGTGGCTTTTCTTGCTGTTTTAAACCTATAATCCCTCTGACCCTCCATCTTAACTAGTTTTGCAGTCCTTTTCTTTCAAAACCTTTTTCCTGAGTGCTTCTCCCCACTCCTTCCTCCATATTTACTTTAAAGTCTTCTTGAGCAGATCAGCTGGTATTTGGGAAAAAATACTCTATTTCCATTTTCATGTTATATAATTTTTTCCTAGTTCTCTCCTGAAATTTCTGAACTCGAGTGTATGCATGCATTCATTCATTCAACAAATAAACGTTGACCACCTTCAATGGGCCAGGTACTATGCTAAATGGTGAGCACAAATGACATGGCCCTGCCCTCCTGGAACTTACAGTCTTTTAGGAGAGGCAACCTAATAAATGAAAGATTACAACTATGACAAGTGTCCTGAAAAAGAATAGGAACAATGAGAACTGATAGGAGAGGAGGAAAATCTTCCACTAGCAGAACTGCAGAAGAGTAGAATGAGGTGCCTCAGGAGGGAAGTAAGGTCCCTTCTCCAGAGGTGAAGGCTGATGGTATGTGACCATCTGTCAGGGAAGCTATGGAAGGAATTCCTTAAAGAATGGGAAGCTGGAAAAAATAACCGCAAGGCTCTTTTCATCTCTAAGATACTATGATTCTAAAAGCAGGACCAGCCAAGAGGGAAAAGAACAGTGTGATTTATGAAAATGCCATCGCCCTCAAGCCAGTGCACTCATTAGATCCTTCCCCACCTCCATTTCACCCACCAGCTGATACCAACTTTTACTGCTCTCTCTATTTAAGATCTTACCGAGGCATCCACACTGGCCTATAAACTATAGGGGACAGCCTCAAGGATCAAGGAGTCTTACAGACACCATATATTGAGCAATTCCTATTGATGTCAATCTTTATTTGAGAGGAAGAATAAAACACATTAAAGGGACTACAGGAGATTACTCTTCCCATATTGATAACCCATTAACATTTAATGAACTGGAGTAATGGTCAAGGCAACTTGAAGCTGTCTGGAAAGCCAAGAAACTGGGTTGACTTTCAAACAACAAACTCAAAAAGTACCTCCGTGATGCTTTTTGGCTCTTCTGGGGGTCCTGGTCAACCCTTTCTCACTGGCGATGAAGAAGTGGCCTCCAGGTTCAAACCACTTTTTTTTGCCAGGGAGCTCAGTGCAGCCCAGAGCTCTTCCACCTCTCAGCATGAGCACGCAGGCCATAACTGGAACAAGCTGAATATTTACCAATGCTGATGAGGCCCCTGGATGCCAAGAAGTCCAAAAGCCACTCTCACTCTTTATTCTGATCTCCCTTTCACACACATACCTGACCTACCGTATGGTAGAAACAGTCTTCACCCAGGGTAACAGACTTTGTAAGTGAGAAAGTCATGGCTTCCCCAGGCCTCTGGAAAATGTGAAGACTGTACTGGATCATCACCATGGTTCCTTTCTGCTTTATTCTTCTCTCTCTACCTATAACAGCTCTTTCTTATAGACTGTGACATACACTAGAGTCTTGGCATCTGTCTCAGAAACAATGGCTCAGTAATAACTACAACAAACTAAAACCATAGACTTGCCTCCAAATATAACTGGCTTGTTCAAATAACTTCATTGAGCAGATTAATTCATATAATTTCTTAAGGGGAAATTTTGGAGTTAGTTGATTTGACAGGTCCACCAAGAAATCATGTTTCTCAGGATCTTGGGAAGGAATTACAGAGTTTCTATTGCTGGCAGGATGGGGGCAACTAGGAACCAAGGCTGGAAACACCCTGGCCACCTGCTATAGCAATGATTCACCATCTTTTGCCTGGAACCACACAGGTAATATTTCCAGTGTAGACTCCTTCTTGACTTGTAGGTATCTCTCAAAGGATGCTAAAGAGGCAGGTAGGCTGTACTTTCCAGCTCTAGGCTATAACTTGTCCTCCCATCACCTTCTCTCCTGGATCCACTCCCAGGCAGAGTGGGCCTGCACTGTGGTTCGGTTCCAATGAACTAAGGCCCAGAACATCAGGGCTTGTTAAGAACTTATCTGAGTGCCAGAATAGACCCCTAAACTGATTCCTGAAGAGGAATCTGGATTTGCTTGCAAGTACTCCTACAGCTCTGCCTAGGGAGAGGTAGAATGGCCTTCCATTCAGGCGGGCGTCCAATTTTCACAATAAGATGTAAACTTCACCACCTGCACTTCTGATTTCTAAGGCATAAGGCTCTGCCCTGGACCAGCAACAGAGAATACAAACACACCAGGCTCTTGTCAGAGAATACAATCTCAAACTGTCTGCTATTCAGCTCCTATCAAAAGCCCAGCTGAGAAAAGCAATATTTACAAAAGACTATTTGAAGGACAAGCAGTTCATCCATTCTTCAGAACACTCTAAATTCTATCCATGGATCAAACCTGACCACCTCACAGCTACACACCAGGCCCATATTACTTTGGCCCCACACAGAACCGCCAGCACTGAATTGTATTTTAATTTCATGCCATTTGCTCTTCTCAAAAAAAGTTACTACAAGAAGCAGTCTCATAAAATCTGTTGTTGCATTTGAGGAAAACGTTGTTGGAATATTGTTCACTACATAAAGTCCCCTGTCAGAAAGTTATCTTGGAAATTAGCTTTAGAAGGAGCTTTGATTCTTGAAGAAATGATGGTCTCCTTTTCTAAGTAATTTTGTGGTGAATTTGACCTTGGCTGTCAGGAATCTCAGTGTCAAATCTCTAAGCTCAATTGTGGCAATTACATAGATCCCTAAGTTTTCCATATCTGTATTCTTCTTTTCTTGGTCACTATTTTCCCTCTCTATGTTCACTGCTACTTATTTGATTTATTTTTAAAATAACTGATCAAAGAACTTTTATGGAACCAGGTAATGGTATAAATAAGAATGCACTGGATATCTTTGTTCATTTAAACGCTGTGGCTATTGAGTTGGCAATTCTCATCTTGGTAGTACTGGTTGTAGCCATAGCAATAATAATGCTAATAATCATAATCATACTCATAATAAAGCTATCACTTATTTTGTACTTTCTATGTACTTAAGGACTGTAATAAGAATATTTCACACATTATTTTACTTAACCCTCTCAATAATCCCACAAGCTAGGTACTATTAGCCTCATTTTATAGATGAGGAAACTGAGGCTCTGAGAAGGTAAGCAATTTGTTATACGTCCAGTAAAAGCAGAATCACACCCACATTTATCTGACTCCACACTGCAGCCAAGATATCCCCACTCTAAAAGCAAGGGGTCAGTTAAGGGGAGAATTATAAAACTAAAATAGCAAATGCTATAGAAGTAAGGCTGGAACTTTTAGTTTTTCTCTCTTTGCATCACAGTAAAACATTGCATCCAAGTCTGCCTATAGGTGCCACACAAGCAGTCCTCACCAGCTCATCAAAGTCCACTGGAAAAGTGATCTAGTATAAGGTAAAGAGGAAAGTGCACTTCGTAGATAAGACCAAGTCAACAATTTAGATAATATATTTTGATAAAGCTAAAAAACTAAATAAAGAACCATCAACGTCATCAAAACACTAGAGTCTAAGTGCTTTTGAGAATTTCCCCCAGATTCCTGCAGGCATCCCAGAGCTGAAGATGACTTGGGCCCCTTGGGAAACACTATCTGACCTCCAGAGATGTTTGGTCTCACATGGCACCCCTACTGCCCATCACAAGGAGACTGTTAAGGGGATGTGACCGCTGTTCACATCACATGACAAGATGTAACTCCTACCTTCAATGCTTCTTCCTCTCAGCACTTCATACATTACAGTCCTTGGCCGTGGCGTCTCCATTAGCTTTCAGAATAAATGCCTATATGAGCTGATGGTGATATATACAAAAACCCTCATTTCAGAATTAGAGAATACACATAGCCTTGGGGCTTGTTCTCCATTCGAAGTACAAGGGTGAAGGTCAGGGATGTATGTTCATTCATTCATTCATTCACTAGCATTTGCTAGGATCGAAAAGACAGACTAAGCAGACCACGTGGATTTTGTCCTTAAGAGCTTCCTAACAGATTGGGGAGAAAAAACCTCCATGGAGGAAGAGACTAAGAACCAATGCAAAGCCATCTGCCTAAGAAATGAAGAGTGGCACCATAAACATGGTCTCTCTAAGTGTGGCAGGAGCACAGGAGTCATCAAAAGGAAACAGGTCCAACAAAGAAGGGTTCATGGAGAAAGAGAACTGTTGGATCCCTGCTTTATTTAAACAGTAAATTTGATCCATGAACTCCTTCTCAGTTCAACATTCATTCAGCATTCTGAAAATCCTCATTCAGCCCCTAACTTGTCCCAGGTGCCAGAAAAGGAGCAGTGGGCACACAGACAAGGGCTCTGCCCTCATGGAGCTCAGACATACATTTTTAAAAAGTCAAAATAATCCCAGAAAGTGGTAAGTTTTGTGAAGGAAATAATAATAATCATATTAATATTAATATGCTAGGCATCTTGTATAAGATCTGTGTCCAGTTAATGACAGAAATTGCTGACTTTCTCAAGCTCTAAAAGCCATAGATCAATCCAGAAAAATATATAAATGGAAGAAAGGGCCAGCAGGAAATGAATGGAAATTAAATGTTGTATTTGCTAAATAAAAATACAGCCATTTGGGCAGATATTTTCTCTGTGAAATGCTGATAAAATACTTGAGTCACCAATACCCTTATATTTGCTTCCTTGTTCATGTCAACATCTTAATGTGAAATATAACAACAATGAACATTTAGAAGCAGTCTGGCAAAGCTTAAACTAAATTTATTTTAATGTCCTTTTTTTATGCTTAAAGCTAAGTCTCCAAATGTGCTTTTAAAGTTATTTTTTATAATATGTATTTTAATAGGATTGCAGGATTGAAATATAGCATTTTGGGGTAAGCAAGGTCCAGGGGAAAAGTTATATGAAAGTTGAATAAAGATCAGGGGGGTTTTATTGTTGATTTTCATAATTCTGCTAAATTATGTGGTCAGCGGATAAATGAAGAAGGGGCAGTATGGAAAAGGTAGTGAAGACCCGTTTTCACACACACTGTTACTGCTTAGGGACTTCTTCCCATTTAGAAAAGAAACCCCAAACACTAAAAGTCTTTACTGACCCTGTTTTCTTTTTCTTTTATATCTACTCCATATATTTTTCCCTACTGAAAATAGCTGTGAACCTCCAGTATCAAATAAAAATGGTGGTGTCAGCTAGGTCATGGGGAACTCTGATATTCAAAGGACATGCCCATGGAAAGATGAAGGACAGACTCTAGTTCAAGGAAAGTTTCAGGTTTGTTGGGTTCAACAACTCGTGAAAGGACAGGACTAATGTCTTTTTTCACAAAAAGTCTCACCTTTGAAAGAGAAAGCCCCTCTGAGATTTGAATCTGGTGCTGCATCCTTTAAAAATGTACTGAACGGAATTAAACGTGAGTGAATGCCACATCCTTTCTTCCCAGAACAGCTGATGTGCCTAAAACCAACCATTCTATCACAAAATGAACATGTTATGTCTGAATGCCACTAAAACCCAATTAGAATTTAATAGAGAACATAAATAGATGTTAACCATGGCAAACTAACTTTGAGATAAGTCTCACGGCTCAAGAGTAGACATAACAGCTCACAAAACAAAACCGTTTATGAACAGCTTCACCTCTTATATGCCATACCCGACAACTCACTTAGGGAAGGAGTACAGATCTTACCACTGCTTTACAGAAGGGGAAAAACCGAGACTTAGAGAGGTTGTGATTTGCCTAAGGAGACAGAAAGTTAGTGACATTGGCAGGGTTCTACTATATCACTCCACTTACTATAACCAACTTCAACCTGATTAAGTGTTCTCAGCTGCCCATGAGGACAGTCAAAGAAAAAAGCCAGTAAGGAATCTTAATTGCCAAAAGAGGCTGCTGGTTGAGTGCACTATTTTTAAAACATTTTTGAGATGTAATTTACAGATCATAAAGTTGACCCATTTTAAGTGTACAGTTCAATTAGGTCTTTGTATAGTATGGATACAAGTCCTTTATAAGCTACGTGGGTTGCAAATATTTTCTCCCAGTATATGACTTGTGTTTTCACTTTCTTAATGGTGTCTTTTGAAGCATAAAAGTTATCAATTTTGATGAAGTTCAATTTAAAAATTTTTTTCTTTTATGGTGTATGCTTTTGGTGTCATATCTAAGCAATCTTTGCCCAATCCAAGGTAATATTTCCAAAAAATAAATACTATCAAGTCTCTTTCTCACACACACACACAGGAACATGCACACGCACACTTCAAGTCCTCCACTGGTTACTCCTTTCATTTGGAATAAAATCCAAGCCTGTTACTAAGGCCCAAAAAGCTTTATCTGATCTGGAGCTGCAGCCTGATCTTTTCTAGGTCACCATGCCCCACCCTCTCTGCCTCCATTTTGTTCCTCAAATATGCTGAATATGGGTCTGTTCTGGGCCTTTGCTCTTCTGTTTCCTCTGCCTGGAACACTCTTCCCCACCTCTTCATAGAGCTGCCTTCTTCCTTCCCTTCAGGTCTCAGTTTAGATACAATGTGGATGATGATCACTTCCTAGATTATGCTACCTAGGAGGTATGTACTCTACTAAAGGAACCCTCTTCCCGCCAATAGTGCCTTGTCAATAACTTAACGAGACACAGATCATATGCAAGATACCCAGCAACATAGTCTAGTTGGCTCTCCTGTAGATCCTCTACTAACTCCTGGGATTCTCTCAACTCCACCTGGGATTCTTTCTGAGGTAGAAGAGACACCCAGCATCAAATGGTGGCTGGGATTTGTGAGCTAAGATTCAGGCATGAGTCCACTCATCTGATACCATCAAATCCACTGTACCAAAGTCTAAAAATTCATTTCGACTTGTCTCTCATTGCCATTCTAGGTCAATCGGTTGCTGAGTGAGCCCTCTTGGGGACTTACCTAGTGTTGCGTGCTTTACAGAGCTCAGCATATACAGAAGAGTCTTATTCAAGGCTTAAGAGGAACTAGACTCTCTTCTGAGCTCTGTTACAAACTTGCTGGGTGAAGAAATCCCATACTCAGTAAGTCTGTGTGATGTAGTGCATAAGTCCAGGGATCTAGGAATGAGAACCAGGTTTGTTCTTATATCTACCACTTACTACCAGTGTGGTATAGACCTCAGTTTTCTCACCTATAGACAGAATTGCACTTAATTATCTGTAATGTCTCTTATAGCTATATAATTGTCTAACTCCCCAAACACAAATCCTCCACAATTTTTTTCATTTTAATCACAAAAGTAATTAGATGATCAAACAATATAAAAATATTAGGTTGAACAATACGGAATTGCTGATGTTTGGCCATTTTCGATCAACAAAAATGGCAATTTCATAGGGTTCAATTTAGCATACAATACAGTCACACACTGCATAATGATGTTTCGGTCAACGATGGACTGCAGGTACGACAGTGGTCCCATAAGATCAGTACTATATAGCCTAGGTGTGTAGTAGACTATACCATCTAGGTTTGCATAAGTACACTCTATGAGGTTCACAAAGACGAAATCTCCTAACAACACGTTTCTCAGAACGCATCCCTGTCGTTAAGCGATGCATGAGTGTATTGTAAGTGGAAGTCTTCCCTTGTTGCTCAAGCATCACTCTGGCTTTTATTAATAACTTATATTTGTACACTGCTTTAAAAGTGCTTTCATGTACGATATGCATAGGCAACGAACATTTCCTGAGGCTTTCAAATACAATTTCTCATTTAATCCTCACAACTGCGAGGGGTAGGTTATTCTGATCTATAGGGAAGTGAAAAAACTCAGGCCAATCAGATGAAGTCCCCAAGGTCACACAGCAAGTAAGTGACAGCCAAGATTCACACTCAGCTCAGATTCTAATGCTCTTCCCATAGCCTCTCCTCTCACTGGTCTGAGCAAGTCTAACGTCTTTCTCTTATCCTAAGAACCTCTGAAATCATAACAATTTTATACTTTTGATGGGCAAAAGGGGGATGTTTCAGACCTGCACTGATTTTCCCCCTCTTTGCTTGCAGTACCATGCCTGAAACTGAAAATGGCAGATTCCTTCTTAAATCCTGCTGGAGAAGCAAGGTGCAGGTGTGTGGGAGGAGGAGGGAGGGGCTCCTTCTATCTGCAGAGACTCTTACCGAGGGGGAAAAAAGCACATCTTATAGGTAAAAAACTCTGTTGCTTGGCTTGAAGCTAACCCCTATGACATACATTACTGTCTTTCTGTTCAATCAGTGTTCTGCTACAAGAATCAGTTACATTCAATCATCTGAAAGAGCTATTAAAATGCTGATAAAAAATTCATAAAGTAACACACAGTAATGAATCAGGAGAATTCAGTAAAGTGAGACCTACCCTTAGAGCAGGGCAAAAATGAAGGTGAACGATCGTTTGGGCCCAGCGGCCATGAAATACCCTTTTGGAAGATGAATAATTCTGTTTAGGGCTGATAAGTTGAACTAATTTATAATGCTGTTTTAGGTCCACTGCTGAAATATTTCAAATCCCTCAACTTTAAAATGCATTGCCTGTCAGAAACTGGTCTCTTAACAGTTTCCTCTTAACATTTTTCAAAATGTAACCTAGACCAATTTGCATGATTTAATGCTTATTGTATTATACTGTTCAAGATTTAAAATGGGAAATAAAATTTTAAAAAAGAGAGAGAGAGGGAGAGACAGGGAGAGGCAGACAAGGTGGCATGAAGGGAACAAGTGAGGGCCGAAGGGAGAATTAAGATCTGTCAATGCTTGGCAGAATGTCCTGCTGGGACAAGGGAGACCTAACTGGACAGCAAGGACCCAACAAGTTTCTAACCTGGTGAGCAGACCTGAGCAGCCAAGGTATGAGTACTTAGTGAGTACCACCCTCACTAAGGCAAGATATGAAAGCAACACTGGGAATCAATAGGAGACAGCAGACTGAAGCACTCCTCAGAACTCTCATCACCACTCTCCCATCCCATTCCCCCATCCCATTCCCAAGTAATCCCCAGAAATCCTTGGAAATCCTCCTAGGAGTCACTGCCATGGTTTGGGTTTAAGACCTCATTATTTCTCTCCTGGATTCTTGTGAAAGCCTCTTAATTGGCATCTTTCTTTAGTCTTTCCTCTCCTCAACACATCCTCCATTCTGCTGCTATACTTTTCTTTCTAAAGCAAACTCGATCATGTTATTCATTTTAATAACCCTCACTGGCTCCCCACTGCCCACAAGAGAGACTCTGAACTCTTGAGCATCACCTACAAGATTCTTTATGCTATAGCTTCCAACCTACCTATTTGGCTATATCTTCTGCTACTTCACAAAACAAATAAAGGAAAAAATGAATGCTTACAAACCACATAACTGAAAAAAATTAGTACCCAGAGTATATAAAGAACTCTATAGGACAATACAAAAAAACACAAGCAACCTAATAAAAAAATGGGCAAAATACACCAAAATGTTGAATAGCCTATAAACATGTAAAAAGATACTCAATTTCACTAGTAATTGGGAAAATTTAAATTATAATAACAGTGAGACAGTATTTTAAACCCATCAGATAGGCAAATATCGTAATGTCTGTTGATAAAAAATGTTGGGCAAGATGTGGTGAAAGGGAACTCTCACTTTCAGGATGTGAAAACGGTTTCAACCACTGTAGAGAGCAGCCAGCAATAAGCAGTCAAGGTGAAGGTGCCCATACCTTAGGACCCAGGCAACTCAACCTTGATGTAAAGAAACCTTGGTTCATTGTAGAATTCTTCATAATACTAAAAATGGGAGACAATCTAAATATCCATCAACAGGAGGATTAATAAAGTATGGTTTATCCATATAATGAAATAATATACAGCAGTTAAAATAAACTAGAGCTGTATCTAATATAGATAAACATCCAAACATAATGTGTAGCTAAGAAAGCAACTTTCAAAAGGATATGGATGGAGGACACAATTTATATAAAGTTTAAAAACTGTAAAACAAATCTATAGAGTGTTTATTCAATCAATTATAGGGCGATTCAAAGGGAGAGCAGATGACTTCTATGGCAATACTGCTTCCTTTTAATTAAGGGGGTTAGGCCAGGACAAAAACACTTCCCTAAGAGCAAAAGATGGATTACAGCAACCACGTAAGAGTGGAGTAAACTTCATCAGTGTGGTTTGCTTTGGGTGTTGGTACCATGTTGGGGGCAGAGGGATAAATAACGTGCCTTCCAGGCTTGGCAGACTCAAAACTGCCCCCTTATTATGTTCTCATTCTCATGATAGAACACTCTGACTGTACACAGGCTTTTGCTGTCTTCAGTTATGGAAAATATTTGTGCCTCTTATGGAGGCTGTGGCTTCTGGGGCTGTGCTCTCTACTCATTTAGGCTGTGCTGTGGATCTGATCAGCAATAGCCACTTTGGTTGACAGACCACTACTATCCAGGGATTTTATAAATCTTTTTTTTTTTTTTTTTTGGGAGGGAGATCAGCCCTGAGCTAACATCCGTGCTAATCCTCCTCTTTTTGCTGAGGAAGACCGGCTCTGAGCTAACATCTATTGCCAATCCTCCTCCTTTTTTTCTTCCCCGAAGCCCCAGTAGATAGCTGTATGTCATAGTTGCACATCCTTCTAGTTGCTGTATGTGGGACGCGGCCTCAGCATGGCCGGAGAAGCAGTGCGTCGGTGCGTGCCCGAGATCCGAACCCGGGCCGCCAGGAGCGGAGCGCGCGCACTTAACCACTAAGCCACCGGGCCGGCCCAATATAAATCTTGATTAATTGTTTCAATGCTTTGTTATGAAGGGTTTCCTCCATGTTGTGTTACTTAACATTTTTACACAACCCAAGTTGTCAAATGGAGGCAAAAACCCCACATAACATGTGATAATAAGGCTGTTACTGTGAAGGGCTCCCTAATCCTGTATTTATTCACCTGTTCCCCATTACACAGATCTGTTAAAGTAGCACTTTGTCCATCAACACTTGAGTGCTTAAAGCTGAGTAGGCCTCTTTTGTAATTGCTGGCACCAGCAAAAGCCAAACTGTGAGCTTTCCGAATGTGGCTGGAACTGCTGGATCCGCCTGATAGATCCCTGCCACGCTCACTTGTCCAAGACCTGGTGGCCCCCCTCACTTCACTCACCAATGTGTATATGTCAAAAGCCGCATGGGTTAAAAAAAAAAAGTGAGATTTGGAAAGTAACAAGAGGAAAAGCCAAGGGAAATTATTTCCTCTGAGGACATTTCTGCTAGGTTACACCTCCACCAAAGATTTATGGCTTTGCAAAGCTGCAAAACTAACCATATGGTCAATTAACAAGAATTCCAGTTTCCGTGCTCCTGGGCCCAGAACCTGAGAGAGAGAAGTTTCCTGTTTAACAAGGATCTTGGCCTTTTGTCGGGGGGCATTTAAAGTACACCCCAAATCATGTAAACTAACACTATGAAAGGCAACGGACATTTTCCTACTGGGGAGTGAGAAGGAAAGAGGATTCCACAGCCTGCCTTAGCCCCCTGATCTGCAAGGGGCTGGGGGGGCAGGAGGGCCACTTGAAGCATCATCATAACCTGTTTCCTTGCTTCTGACCCCGGGATAATTTTTATAGAGTCACAAGTGAGTTGAAGAACTCCAAAGAATTTCACACTTCCCTCCAAGTGGTCTGGCTTCACCTCTGAATCAAGTAGCTCCAAACAGCATCTGAAATCTTAGATTCAGTAGGCTTAGCAATGTCCAGAAAAAGACCAGCAAATGCCTCCACGTCGCCCATATCAAATGGACATGTGGGTCATCTGAACTGCCAGCTGCTGCTCAGCCTTCTGAGCATGTGACTCACTAGTTCACCACTACACTACCCTGACAGTGAATGCCCGACTGTCCAGTGCCCATCTGAGACAAACAGTGAGGCCCACATTCACAGCCGGATGAGGAAGTCACAGACAAGCACATGGACTGCACCTTCCCTGCCAATCCATCCAAATGGAGTCCTTTCTTAACTCTCTGCATTACAGAAAGATTGGTATCTTACTTTATCATTTATACGTCATGAAGCTGAGGGGGGTTCAGATAGGCTTCCCTATAACTTACCAAACTGGGACACTTTTGAGAGTCAAAGGGGGAGCTCTTAATAATTATGCCAGGGCAAAAGACATACATAAATTGGGACTGACCCAGGGAAACTGGGGTGTGTGATTACTTGGGTTTAAGGGGCTATTTTTTTTATGGCCTCTCCAAATTTGAAGGAAAAAGAAAGAACGACAGGCAGGGCCGAAATATCCAAATAACTGCTCCTCTCCCTGGATGACACAATCCATACAGGAAACTGTCAATGTGGCATAGCCACATTCCTGGGGAAATTTGACTGTTTGGTTTTTCTTCCCTTTCTTCCCTCGACCATAGCAGTTCTCAAATGTTTTGGCCTCGGGACCACTTTATACTCTTAAAATTTTTTGAGGGCTTCCAAAAAGCTATTGTTTATGTGTATTATATCTACTGATAGTTATCTTATTACAAATTAAAACTGATAAAATTATGAAATGTTTATTAGTTCATTTAAATAACAATAATAAACCTATCACATGATAACAAATAACATATTTTTATGAAAAATAACTATATTTCCAAAACAAAATAATTAGTGAGAAAAGTAGAACTGTTTTACATTTTTGCAAATCTCTTTAATGGCTGGTTTAGTAGAAGACAGCTGGATTCTCATATCTGCTTTTGCATTCAATCTGTTTCAGTTACATGTCTGGAAAACTCTACTGTACATTGTGAGAGAATGTCAGTAGGTGAAAAACTATTATAATGAAGATAGTTTGGGCCTTGTGGAACTCCTGAAAGGGTTCTGGGGATCCCTCCCCACTGAACACCTGGACCACACTTTGAGAACCATTGTGTTATTGGAACCAAGGAATGAAAATGTTTCCCCATACTTTCTAGGAATATTTAGTTACTAAAGCCCTCTCTATCCTAGAGGAAAGGAAAACTAGTTTCCCTTCAGTTGCTAATGATTCTGGCACTGAGTTTAAAGACTACAATATCTAAAGTACTTGAATGAGGAAGATCAAGTTTAAGGAAAGAATTCTAGTTCCTGAGATGTGCGGAAGGGCTTCACTAAGACTACAAAAAGTTTCACCCAGGATGGAAAGGCAGAGAGTGGGCTGTTTTCAGAGTATCAATGACCCAGGTCCTGTTTGGGGGCAGCCCAAAAGAGGAAGCATGAGCCCAGGAAACAGCCATACCAGGCTCGTGTTGTGTTCATGTGGATAGGGATGAGGGATGTCCCAGTAGTGAGCTGGAGGGCATAAAGCTTAGAGGACTTCCAACCTTCCCAATCCTTGGCAATAGGTAAGACACAGAAGCTGAACACATCTCTGAGGATAAAAGAAGCACCAGGAATGAGTTAAGTTCAAGTGCCCTTCAGGGGTGCTGTTGCAAGTACAAAATGAAGTTAATTTAAGAAAGCAAAGAAATGTGGAATTTCTTCCACACTAGAGATTGCAGACTAAGGGTCCTACTCCCTTCTTTTGTATCTGTCTTGCCTGATTTGGGAAGCTACCAGCAAGCTAGGCCTTTGTCTCTGCCGTGTGCACAGCACCCATACCATTCTGAGGCCTCGGTGAGAGCTAAACAGCTCAGCCAGTCAGCCTGGCTGACCTGGGCTCAAAGATGCCAAAAGAGGTGGAAAAGAGAATACGGAATAGTTACCTTCCAGGGTCAAGCTCTCAGCTGTGCTGTGGCCTTACTCTGTAGACCAGGCAGGCAGTTCATTCTCTTCTAAACCTTAGTTTCCTCATCTGTAAATTGGAGGATCCTCCCTATGCTCTAGAGTTGTTCTAAGGATTAACTCAATTAATTCATGGAAAAACACTTAACATGGTATCTGGAACAAGTAATCCCTAATCTGTTTTTCCTTTCTACCACTCAACTGTCCCTTCCCCAACCTTCCTCCTGGGTCAGAATGACTTATTAGAATTTCTCACGGCCCCTACGCCTCTCCTGTACACCACAGTTCTACACGACTTCATGGGATTCATGAATCCAGTCTGTCTCTCCCACCACAGCAGAAGCTCCACAAGGGCAGGAATGATGCCGTGGTTTTTTCTTCTCTCCGCTGCATTCCCTGTGTCCAGCACCATGTTTGGTACTTCATAGGCATGCGATGCTGGAATGAGTGAAGGAATGAACACGTGATGCACACCTCTTCTTTATTACTGTGGAAAAATTCCCTTCTGTGGTTTGGGAATATAATGGACGTAGAAGATTAGATTTCAAGAATCTGAGAGTCAAAGGAAAATAAAACGATGGGAGAAAAATATACAACCATAAGGAGGCAAAGGTGAGTCAGCCTGGTATAGACATGGGGTTCTGAGAGAAGGAAGATTCTTGAAAAAAGGCTTCAGTTGTGAACAAGACCCCAAATCAGGATGTCTCTTGCTTAAAATAGTAGTAGTCTTAAAATGTAAACATTAGCATGTTATCCTAATTAATACCTAGTTCTTTCTCCACAGTACTGGTAAGTAAGCTAGTTAGAAAGTGATTAAAACATTTCTACCTGATTACTATATACTATATAGTTAAATGCTTAAAAAGGAATCAGAATTAATGGGATATCACAGGCGAGATTGTAAATTATGGCTGTAATGTGTGCGCTTGCACGCGCACAAGTGCTGTTTTGAGGGGAATCACTTCCCCCACTCACTCACATTTTCTTAATTGCCTTCTATTTCATTTTTGGAGCTGGAGATTCAAGACTGACTTTTGGGGAGAGGAAGATGTTGGGTAGGTGGGGGAAAGGATGCAGAAGGGGAAAAAGGATTTGAGGCAATTGAAGGATTTCAATACAGGGCAGTAAATAGCTGGCCGCTACTAACCTACATAATTAAAGATGCCTAAAGCAAACATCAAACATCGGGCACTATGAACAAAGCAGATGTGTTAATTTTCCATTTCTGACAAAGCTACACAACTCCCTGGCTACTCTTCGGCACCCCTTCCCCTCCTACCTCCCTCCCTTTCCTTGCTTCCCTCCCCAACCCCCTCTCTCTTTCTGACAGCACTATTAATGATCGTTAATGCCCCACAGGCTCTAATGGGTCCCGCTGGGAGTCCAGAAATACTGCAATTTGTATTGAGGATTTAGACATAACAACAAAAAAAAAAGCCCTCTGCTCCCAGGAGCCAGAGCTTGATCAGTTAGCTACCCCCCTAGAATTGCACAACAGAATAATAAATGACAGCTCTTCGATGAAATCAACCCTTCTGCTGTAAGTGCTGGAGAGAGTGAGATTGTCACTGACAATCTACTGCTTGTTAACACGACTGGGGTATGAACAAACAGTAGTCAACACTTAAAAAATTAACAGTCTCTGGAATACCTTGATATTTGTGTACACACACGCACACGTGCACACCCATCTGAGCTATGCATGCTCACGGATGCACACACACACTTGTCAGAACTGCCCTTGGATATTTTTGGTTGGTTTTTATGTTTTAGTTATTTTTTTTTTAATGTTCAGGAAAGCTCAACAAAAAAGCCAGCTGCTGTCATGTTAAAAAAAACAAAAAAGAATTACACACTCATCTGCACCTCAGATACAGTATTCTTGAAACAATTTACAAGTGATAAAAGCTTTATTCTGTTTCTCAGAATAAAGGAAAAGGGAACACAGGTAGAACAGGCTAACACTGAGTTTGTGGTGATTTGCCATTTAAACTTATTTCCTTAAGGTTATATGATATTGCCTTCTGAATAAAAAGTTAAGTTTTAAAAAGTGGGTGATTAAGACAAGGTTTGATGTGGGCTGGTGCTCACTCAGAATCAGAAGTCCTCTACCTTGGAGATTCCAGCGTCACCGGATTCGAACTCCCTGTGGCAGGATGACATTTTTCTATCCTCTCCTGGCTTTTCATACCCCACAGCACAGCTGGGGACCACAGCAGAGCCTCCAAAATACTTGACAGACCTAGAGGAAAACTCAGCATGGCTCAGCAGGGGTTGGGATGCACACTGCATGTATTTAGTTCGGCTATTCTCCTTATATAGATCAGACACTGGATGCCAAATCTCAGCCTGTGAGAAGAACAACGGAGCCTGCCTTTAAGGTGCTTACACTTGAAATCAGACGGGCAGCCAGAAGGGGTCCTCCCAAGCCTGGAAAGAGCAGTGTGGGACTGCTGACTTCAGTCTCCAGAGATGGATGGTGTCCATCTGCACTTGACCTTTCCACAGGGCGCGATCACATGTTTGTTTTGACAGGACAGCTGAGAATAATGATTCTCTTTCCCTCTTCCTCCCTCCCTCTCCTCCCCTCCCCCACCCTTGATGGTGAGTAGGATTCCACACAGTATCTTAAAGTGAAAGGCAGATGGTTTGAACTACAGTTAGCCATATTCACTTGCAGATTCAGAATTATTGATGATAAAAGCTAAACTATGAGGCATGTTCCATCTGTTTATTTTCCAATTTTCATTTGTTGTAGCCCTGTTAATATTACTGGGATTTTCCTCTCTCTCCAGAAGAGTTGCCATAAGGGCATCTACCTAGAGACATCTGTCGCCTCTCGCTCCAGACGCTGCCGCCCTCACTGCTACTGCTTAGGCTCTGCTCTCTCCCACTTCAGCACGCTCTACCCCCGCTCTTCTTCTGTTCTCTCATTCTTGGAAAGTCTGCAGCCTTCCCCTATGCCCGTGACCGGCTCCTGCACCATTATCTTCAGTCCAGGGACACTCAAGGGACTCTGCTGGACTCGAGACTGCACCTGGGGCTATGGAGACTTCCCCAGCCCCCGTGCTCTGGGGCCAAGTCATCCACCAGTGCTTCTCAAATGTGGTGCATAGAAAGCAGGTGCCAGGAGGGACACCAACGTCAAGGACAGTGCCTGGTCCTGCAGCATTACTTTTACTCTAAGACTGGAAAGAAGGGGTTGGTAATTAACCTGATAAGTAACTAAGACATTACTGATACTGAAGCAAACACAAACATGTTATGAAGTGGAAGTGTCCCCATCCCAGTCCGCCAGGATTGTGTGATCCCTGCCATGGGGACAATTGGGCAGAGAAATCTGAGAGGCACTACCTCCCGCAAACCCGATGGTCAGCAGGATCTCTGAGTGTGTGACTCAAATTCTCCTGCTGCATTTTCAGTCTCAGTTTGCCTGCTCTCTCCTTGGGACAACAGCTGGACTTACCCTGGGTACAACAACGGTTCAGAAGAGCCACGTGCAATTTGCGCCAGCAAGAACTTCCTAAGTAACTTACAGGCCTCTTTTAATCAAGAGGCAAAGCTCTCCATCTTGTTGACACTTATGACCTTCGATTTAAAATACTCCAATTGTTTAATTCAGAGGGGACCCAGAGAAAGTGCAGGCCCTTTCCATCAGGACACTTTCTAATGGGAGCAATACATCAAGTCTCTGCCTCTAATCTGAATAACAGCTGTTTAGAAACCTGTCCTGGGTCTATCATTTGGAGTTGCTTTGGGGAAGATCAGCATTCCTCACATTGACTTCATTTTCATCTCTACTCTGGGAGAACTGGTAAAAAGGACCTTGAGAGGAAACCATCCCCCCCGGTTTCATTTTGCTTCTGCTTCTCATCCAAAAAGGTAGTCCTTAAAATTCATCTTTTTGGTAGTCTCGCCTGAGGTGAACGAATAATAAAAATATAATGATTGTCGGGGCCAGCCCAGTGGTGTAGTGGTTAAGTTCATGTGCTCCTCTTTGGCAGCCCAGGGTTCACAGGTTCAGATCCCAGGCACAGACCTACGCACTGCTTATCAAGCCATGTTGTGGCAGGCGTCCCACATATAAAATAGAGGAAAATGGGCACAGATGTTAGCTCAGGGCCAATCTTCCTCAGCAAAAAAACAAATAAATAAAAAATAATGATTGTCATTTAGTGAGCACTGATAGGGTGAAGGCCCAGAGCTGGGCACTGTAGAGCCACTGAAGAAAGATGCCCATCTGATGAAGCAAGATTCACTGGAGTTTGAGACTCAGGCTCTGCTAACTCTCTTAAAATCTCCAACTGCTACAGTGTGTTGATCTAATCAGGTGTAGCCTTGACACAGCTCCAACTGCATTATTTTCCTTTCATACACAAAGCTGTACATAATTAATGTAGTATACAACTTGATTAGTTTGGAGATAAGTATACACCCATGAACACTGCATTATTATAGGGATGTTCTGATGACAATGAAAGTTAACGAGCAAAATATGCCTCATCCTCTCTGACAGTTCTACAATAAAACAAGTCATGTAAATCTAAAAACAGAAAAAGATGACTCTGGCTTGTCTTAGAAGATTTTGGAAATTTTGCTGCCAAGCCTGAACATTTGCAGGAATCCCACACTTAAAGAGAAAAATAATTTAGATTTTTTTCTAACCCACGATATCCTATGAGAAGATATCAGTCACATAACTGAACTTGCCCATTCTTCACACAAGCGTGATAGATACTGCTCCTCTATGCCTGTCTCCCTCTTTTCTGTGTC
This sequence comes from Ceratotherium simum simum, assembly GCF_057802395.1. Lineage (NCBI taxonomy): Eukaryota > Metazoa > Chordata > Mammalia > Perissodactyla > Rhinocerotidae > Ceratotherium > Ceratotherium simum. The sequence goes on from NC_141925.1 coordinate 28,772,925, forward strand.
AGTCACACGTCTACACTGCTATTCACACTTCAGTCACAAGTCCTCTGTACCTATAATCTCTGTTATTTTGCTGTCGACTCCTCATGCCTCATTAGTCATGTTTGACACCTGCACCTAATACCTTTGACAGTGCAGGACAGCTTCTGGCGAGAATAGATATTTTCCAGAATAGCTTCCACAGAGGCCTCCGAGTATGTGGCAAAGGTGTGACATGGGGTTAGCGTGGCTCTCCTTACCCCATACAATAAACTCACTTCATTAGATTTCTCTAAACTTGGCTTCCTTTAAAGACTGTGATGCGGCTATTAAGAGCTGGAAGAGGGAATGCAAGCAGAAGGAAATTAACATAGTCTATAAAGCTTTAATATTTAATTTACAACAAATCTATGTACTCAAGCTCATATGCAGCAACTTGCAAAGTGGCAGATGAGAAATGTCTAAATACAGGGAAAAGCATTATACAGATTTTTAAAACAGAGCTTAAAATTCATGACTTAATATCAAATTAATGAAAATCTCAGATTTAAAAATTCAAAATAGGTTTGGTTTTAATTATAAATTCATTGCCAGCAAGTTCAACTAACGAGCAATCTCAATTCTTTAGCAGAAGGGAGACGGTAAAATAAAAAACAAAACAAAAGGAAGTGTGTTCTTAAAAAGTAATTTTCATCGGTAGTAACAATTTTCTCTGCATTTGGGCCAATTTTCAAACTGTCTGGTTCCCACATATGGATCATCGCAAACACACAGACACACATTAGAGTTTATTGACTTTGTAAATCTAATTATAGACCTAGAATTTATAAGTCTAACTATACTGTTACTATTTGGTAATACAAATAGACCCAGTAAATGGCCGGTGTAGTTGGGTTCACATGTGACAATGTATTGGACCATGGTCAGGCGCCTCCTCTGGGGACAAACCTTCCCTTTCCAACGTGTGTTGAAGAGTTTAGTGAGTAGTCTGAGTGAAATAATCGACTGGCTGCACTCAGTCTCCAGAACACCTACAGGTACAGCCACTTCTTCTCCCCTGAGTTCCCCCTCAACCCTCCCTCTCCTCAGTGAGCTTTTGAAAATGTGTGAGGACATGATTCAGGTGTCAAGGTGACAGCAAGGGCTACAGGTATGTAATGGATAGAGCAGTGTTGCTAAGTGTCTTGTGATGTGTGGGAATGGCCCCCACCCTAAATGCCAATAACTCCTCCGCTGATGAATGATGGAGAGTACAGAATATTTTGAGGAAAGAGCACATCTTCCTTGGCTGTTTCCTGAATTCTTCACTCACAAAACACAACCACTTCAGAACAAGACCACGCCACACCTGACATATTTGCTATCAGTGCTTTGCCTGAATGGGAGCTTCCCCAAGCTCACAACCGGTAAGAAGTTGATGAGCACAGCACTCAGCACGAGTAATGACGGGCCCTTCCTACCACACATCACACTGAATTAGGGGCTCCTATAAACCAAGCTCTTTGGGAGTCATGGCCTCCCAATGTAAACAACTTCCATCACTACTTTTCTGTAGGAGACACAAAACATTCTTGAGATCCTGAGTTCTATAAGCACCACCAGGAGCTGTGGGCAAAAGTCATTCTAATAGAAGACCTTTGATTGCATTATGGCTCACGTCCTTCAGGACTCTACTCACCAACTATCATTTCACTCAATTTATTTCAAACAGATGTGGTCCATCTCCTATTTCAATATGACAAAGATGGGGCAACTGACAACCTTAACATATAATATCTTCCATTTGCTGTTGATGGTGTATTCTTACACAAGAGCTACTATGTTTGTCCAACATCTAGAAAGATCATCATTAATATGGAGCTGTGTGATAAACACGGTTGGAGAGGAAAGGGGGAAAAGGTGAGCCTGAGGCAGATCATAAGTGTACTGATGAGAAGCATTTGCAGCTGGAGGTCTTAGAGAACTGGGTCTGGGAGATCCCCTCACACAGCTGTCTGCATAATGAGGTGAGGAAAGTCATGGATGCTCTTTCATTTCTTATCTGTGTACATCTCTAGAGGAGACGTATCATTTAGGAACAGCCTGACTAGTGGTCAAGGTCTAGCAGATAAGGATGGAACGGGGAGACTACTCCCAACAGAGAAGACTACCTGGGGGTGGTGAGGTGGGAGGGTGAGTTCCTGAGCCGTGGAGACATGGTTGCCAGCAGAAGTGAAGGGTACGCCAATGCCACCTGCTTCTCTGACATTAATGGGATTCTGAAGTTGAGCTAAGTTGGAGTTTAAGTCTGGAAAAAGAATAAAGAAAAGTTGGATGGCTGCAAAAAGGTAAAGAGCATCCAAGTGCAGCACCATACTCCTGGCTCTACAGTTTGACTGAAACGATTATATGTCATTTCATGGTTTTGTTTGTGTGGGGGGCGCTGCTGAAGGGAAGGCTCACAACACTGCAGCATTTTTGCAGGTCCCATGTGGCCTGGATGATGGTGCTGGGAGGCAAAACAAACAGGCACACAAGACGCCCCCACCCCCAAAAACAACAAGAGCAAAACCGGGGAAGAGGCAGGGAAGAAGCCAGGCCTATGAGGGTGAGGGTCCCTGAGTGTGACTTCTGTGTTTTCGGCACCTGTGGGTGTGGCTCTGCAATCTGATTATAGGCTAAATAAATGTGGAATTTCTTGTCCAAAGAGATTCTTTACTTGTGGAATTCCCTTTTCTTTGGGTTCTGGCTACAGATTTGGAGGGGCTATAAAAGGAGCTGGCAGGCTGTCCTATAGGCTAGAAGGAAACAGTCCATCCAGTTAATTTCCCTGTTTCCATAAGGTATTTCACAATTCTAGAGCATTTTTCCTGCCCCAACCCCAAGTAGTAACCCTGGTAACTACCCTGGTGGTCTGCACATTTTGATTATGTGCCCCCCAAAGTAAAAACAAACAGAAAAACAAATTTAACTCTCCCAATATACGTTTATGTATTTATACATTGTACTCATGTACCACTGTACTAATGTATTTCTAAAACATACACACAAAAAATAAATCTAAAAGAGTGAGATAAAAATAAGTAGAAAGTGGTTCCATATTTCTCCTCATATCCCAAATTAGTGTTTCAGCACACTTGGAAAAGCACCAATTTAGTCTATCTATTATTTTGTGCCTGGAGAAGATGCAAGGGACGAAGCATTTCTCTGAGTATTTGAACTTAGTGGCTAAAATGGAAGAAATAAAAGCCGTGATAGAACAACTCGAAAAGGGTTCAAGTTTTCCACAAGAATCTCCTTCCTGCCACCACTGAAGGGTGAAGATGGATCCTTCTGACTGCAAGAGTGCCACATGTGTTATTTCCTCTGTCTCGCCATTTCTGGAGATGTCAGATGTGGTTGTGATCTTTTACGCTTTTCTCTCCATTCCACATTCTCCATGTGTTGCTCATTTTTACCATTCGCTTTGGGTTTCATGCCATTCTGTTGCATTTCCCTTGCATTCCTTTTCCTAGGCTTTCACTCCCACCTCAAGCTGCTGGTTCATTTCAGAGCAACTTGTTGCAGTATCAAGACAGAGAAAGCAGGCCACTCTTCAAACAATAGGACAGACAGAGGGCACCAGAGAAGGCATCTACAGGCTGTGGTGTACTTAAGGAGTGAGAGATGATTTTTGTTTTCCAAGACTACCACTACCTTAAGCAAGAGGGGGAGGGGAGAGTAGATGAGTGGTGTTGGAGAGGGAGGAAAAGTATGGCTGTGATTAGGAAATTGCCAGGATTCCAGGCATTGGGCAATATTTTAAAACACATATACTCGCTATTTTTTGCAGGACACTGTGTCTTTGGCAATGGCGCTCCATACTAATCAGGAAAGATTAGTACTATTAAGATCAATGCCAGAGACTTCATAAAGGGCCTCATACAGCTCACCAGGGAAACCAGCACACAGCTGGAGTCCTCAACAAGTCCTATTTGATTCCATTCTGAAATCTCTCTCGAAATGGATTCCACTGTCTTTGTTCAGACCTTGACTGTAACCTCCCACCTACATCCAACCCAGAAGTCTGCAGGCTTACCCTACTCTAAACTGATAATTTTACACCACCACTTCTGCCAGTTATCTTCTGAAATTAACCATTTCATATTTCACTCTTTACCTGATTAGCCTCCACAGGCTCCCCACTGGGGAGAGTGGTGATTTTCAACATTTATTTTTTCTGCCCTAATATATTTAAGAAGACCAACGCATTGCCATCAATGACTGTGACTAAGATGGGTTCTCTCAAAGAGGTGGGAGACTGACTCTTTGTTAGGGGTGAATCAGGATCTCTGCAGTGGTCTGTAATATGACAAAGAGCTTACTATAGGAGCATTCAAGACCCTTCATATTCTAGCCCAATCTGCTTTGCACGTCTTATCACACACCCTCCTCTCCTGTCTTGTTTCCCATTCTCTAGCTGTAATGGAGTCCTACACTCTCAAGACCAAGAGAGGCTCCCCCCTTTTTTTAGGGTGAGAAAGATTGGCCCTGAGCTAATATCTGTTGCCAATCTTCCCCTTTTTGCTTGAGGGACATTGTCCCTGAGCTAACAGCTATGCCAATCTTCCTCCATTTTGTATGTGGGACACCACCACAGTATGGCTTGATGAGCGGTGTGTAGGTCCGCACTGGGGATCCGAACCCGCGAACCCCGGGCTGCAGGAGTGCAGCATGCGAACTTAACCACTACGCCACTGGGCTGGCCTTGAGAGGCCCTTTTACATCTGTGCCTCTGCACATGCTGTTCTCTTTGCTTGGAGCTCCTCTAACCACTAACTCATCTTGTTGAGCTCTCTGAAATGTCACCTTTTATCTCTGAAGGAAACGACTACCTTTCCAACTCTCCCTTGTCCTTTTCCTTCTGCAGAACTGATTCTTCCTCTGGGGTCTTTCAGTACAATGTCTGTCCTACTGACACATTCCTCACACTGCACAACAGTTGTTCATTCACCTCCCATGAGACTGTAAGTGTCCAGAGTGCCAGGACTCATCTTATTCACATTTGTCAAGGTGGCAGCCAGCTCGGTCGGTGCCCAGCAAGACTCAAGATGATAGAACTGAACTGAAAGAGAGATGCCAAAATTACTGCCACTCTGGCTGCTGGTAACTGGAGCCATCCTCTCTGCCCTCCTCTTCCACGCCCCATGCCTTTGGGCAGCCCCTCATCTCTTCATTGCCCTGGGCTCCTCCCCTGCTAACTCCTGATGGGGCTCTGTTACTGTGGCAGCAGTGATTTACAACTGCATTTAGCTGAATCTAATCAGAAGTGTGAATACTCCCCTTCTATCTGGCACACATCATCGGAGCTCTAATTATTCACACATTTTGGCAAGCATTCTGGTGTTCCCCTACCAAGCTCCTAATCCCAGTAGATCAGTTAAAATAAATGAAAGAGAGAATCAAAAGGCACTTTAAAAATTCAACTGTTCTCCAAATGAGTTTGAATGGGCTCCAGATAACTAGTGGTTGCAGCTGACTGGCATTTAAAATATAAGAACTCTTCTGCCCACCCCCCACCCCAAGTCCCTTCTTGTACCCCCCGCATATAAGAACATGATTCTCCCCTACTCAACAGAAACACTCGAGGCCAGGGCCCTGACATGTTTTCAATGATCTGCATTAAAAAACAGGAAAATATAGTCACCACCCCAAGATCCAATCAGTGCCAAAGTAATTCTCTTTTTCCACATAGGTAATGTGATACCAACCCAGGACTGATGATTACAACTTTCAGAATGCATCTATTAAAGAGCTCCCCAAGTGCAGGAAGTCATTAAGGCAAAAATTAAAGCCATGTACCAAGCTCAAAATTTGAGAAAAGTTTTCAAACGCACAAACACACACTCATGAACACACACACGCCCGAGTACGTGGCATCTGCAGACTCAAGGACAGCAGTACACGCCGCTTCCCACACTCCCTGCTCTTTCTCTTTGCCTGCACTTCTCCGCCAGAGATCCTCAAAGCTTGCCCTGTTAGCCCCTTCATGTCTCTATTCAAATGTCTCCCCACAATAAGACCTCTGCCTGCCCTACTTAAGACCGCAAGACTCCTCCTCACCCCCAGCACTCTCCACCTCCCTTCCTGCTTTATTTTTCTCCTTAGCACTTACCATCACCTGACACACAGTATGCATTTTACTCATTTATTCATCGTCTGCCCCTCCCCCCCAGAAATGTGGGCATTCCTGACTGTTTGGCCATTGCTGTCTACAGCAACATTCAACGTGTAGCAGGTGCTCAATAAATTTTTGTTAATTAAAGCATGAACTCCTCCTGATAGTCTGTGCATGTCTGAGACCGAGTCCCAGAAAGCTGCTGACCTTGTACTTCCTTACTTCATAACTGAGCAGCCTGGCTGTTGTGAAAGATGCCAAGTGTAGGTTAGTAAAATAGATTTGGGGGGAAATCATGGGTTCTGAATTCTTGACTTGGCTCTGTCCCTAATGTGCTGGGCAACCCAAACTTCTATGCCCCTAGCTTTAAAACAAGGAGAATACCAATATTATCCGAAAGTTCAAATAAAATAACGTAAGAAAGAACCTGGAAAAGTTAAAGGCACTCTCCACGTGCAAGATGATACTCTTCTCCAAAGATAAGGCAGCACTGTCTATTTTACTTCTCCAAAAACCAAGCATTCTCAGTTACATAATATAACAAGTACATCTAACCATGGTTACATGAAGGGAACAAGGGAAACAAGGCAATGATGCATCGCATTCTCTTCCACTTCAAAACTCTGACAGATGAAAGCACCCTGTCCAAGAGCTTCAAGAATGTGACGTGTGTCTGGGTGTGTGTGTTGTGGTGGCAGGGAGAAGAGGTGAGAGCTCTACCAACCTTCTGCTGCTCAAGGTGCAGGCTTCTCCTACCTCATCTCTCTGAGAGGCTGGAGGCAACAGAATGTTTCCTGGGGCAGGAGGGGTCTAGAAGACTCCTTGGACAGATAAGGGGGTACTTGCAGTGGTTGACCAAGTAAGCTAGATGGAAAACAGATTAAGGTTTTAAAATTCTAGTTATTTGAACACTGAGCCCCAAAGGGAACTTTTCATCTGGTCCCTAGCTTTTTAGTTGGAGGGGGTGGACTTTAAATTCAAGCTGCTGGTTTTTTTAATGGTTATTCATAGGAGAGAAGGTTGCTTAACACTGAGCAGAACTGTTCCCTTGCTCCCTCCCAGGTGCCCTGGGTAACTGAGAGACTTTTGTTACTAGGGTCGGCATGAGACCAAGGAAAATATCACCCCTACTTGTCTATTTATATATATTTATACTCCGACCATTTATATGTCGTTACGTTTAGGGGTAACAGCCACACAGCATAGATGTTGATGTTTCATGCATGTGAAATAACACAGTAGAAATCTACTTTCAAAAATTACTTTTCTTCGGAGTCACCATGGAAACCAGCCAACATAATCTCTCCACACCTAACTCTGGGGGGTAAGGAATAACAGTGACTGGGGGAAAAAATCAAAACATTGAAAACGCTCATAAATTCTGTTATGCGCCAAAAAATTTAACATGAGACATTTTTCCTCTGCTTTGGGCTGGGGATGTCAACCTGTGATGTTTACTTTCTGAACTTTGATTTTCAAAACTAAAAAAATCAAATTGGGAAGTTTAGTGAAGTTCCTGCTAAGCAATAAATCACTTCAGAGCCTACAACAGCCTCCAGCCTGTTCTCTTAAGTGGACCTGATTTGGAGGCTACAGAGAGAGGAAAAATGGCAGCTCGTGGGGACTGAAGGGGTCAGCGGGGATGTGGGCAACTAGTTAAAAGAGGAGGACAAAATGAGGCGAGTAGGGCAGTTAGGGCCTGTCATAACTCCCCTTCTTGTTCTGATTATGGCTCCCATCTCCAAAGCACCTGGTTCCTGGCGTTTTCCTCGCCACGGGTCCCCGACAAGCTCTTTAGGAAGCTGACCGACTGTTTGGGCCAACCTGAGGCCCACTATGCTTTTCAAGAGTGATAAAAAGACAGAAAACTCTATCAGCGTCTGATTATTTGCAAAATAAATGTAATTTTGAAAAAAACCAAAAACCTCAGACCTAGACTCTGAAGGGAAAGGTTAGCAGAGATTTCCTATTTGATATTTATTTTTTTGAAAATCACTCAGGATTTAAGAAGACGACTTCTTAGCAATGACTTCTCTTGATCCTCAACTAAAGTGCTCCAGGTGGAAATGAGATATTGGTTATAAAGATCAGTTGTGCCATGAAGAGGCCCACTTGATCTGAGTTGGAAGCCTAGTTCAAAGAGGAAGCTGATTTCAACTCACATCATCCTTCTCATTTATTTATTTTAGATTTTAACCTCAGGATTTGCTGCACATATATCCCTACTATTTTCGAGGTTGATTTTTGGGCAGAGACTACTTCTCCTGCCCTATCATTTTACTTTGTTTTTTCCGGTCAGTGATTTTATTTAATTGCCTAGAACCGTATCTCAGTTCTAAATACCGTTCCCTGCCCCTCAAAACACCCTAGCAATAACGGTGCTTAGTATATTATAATACCATGAAAATAAATATATTTTTTTCAAAGGAATTAGTACACTTTCCAAGAAATGTTATTTAATAAACTAGTAGAAACAGTAGAAAACTAAAGATTACATATTAGAAATCACATTCAGGCTAATTCTTATGCTTTTCAACTTTCCTCCTAGACTTTGTTCTGATCTCTCAATCATATTTATATGAATATATTTTTCTCCCAGCACTTTGGGGGGAGATGTGTGTTCCTTAACAAATTACAGAAGTCACCTTTTCCCAATAAGAAGATAAAGAAATCCTGAGAACTGGCTAGAGTAAATCTGAGACAAAATGTTGGAATGGAATCCAGAGCAGGAGTTAATTGAGAAGGCTCCCTCACACAACAATCCAAAAGAGATTTGACTTTGACGCTTTAGCATCTATCTATCCATCCAGACCATCTGCCACCCAACCACTCATGGATACATGTATTCCATAAATGCCCTTGAGTGCACGGCTCCATTCTAGAGCTGGAGACAGGCAGATAAGACACCATCTGTTCCCTAAGGAAGTCATATACCACCAGGGGTCATATACCATTTTCCCTTTCCTCTTCTCAGCTCCTAGAAGAGTAACCTCCCTTTGGAAGTATAAATGTACCCTCTTCCTGGCGCTGAGCACATACACTTATAAACAACGAACAAGGAGGTGTGCATCTTTATCAGCACTCACTAAAATGAGCTTTAAAAAAAAATAATATTCAGTGGCAGGAAAAGAAATATAGTATGTAGAACTAGGAGAGGGAAATTATGTGGGGAGGGCAGATAAACATGCACAACTTGGATAAAAATGCAAAAGTTATTATAATTTATTCATTAAATCCAGCATGAGAGAACAACACTCTCTCAGAAACATCCAACAGAGGGCTAAACTTCCAGGACATTCCTCTTCCCTGGCAGAGTTTCAAATGCAGTGTAAGTGGGGTCCCAGAGGGCTCTGCATTGGTCTTGCTACAAGCCAAGGCCTGTCGTCTTGCCAAGAGGGGGTTGCACAGTTTGCTCAGACAGTAGTTCACAGTCACTTTCCTCACACAGCCCCCTGTGGGGAGCCCTGGGAGTCAGCACCTCTGGGCTATGGTCCCCGCTGTCTGGAAGTAGCTGTGTGACCTTGAGCAAGTCCTTTGGCCTTCCTGGGCTTCAGCTTTTTCATTTCCAGAGAAAACATCTACCTGCTTCCCAAACTTGTGGTAAGGATACAGTAAGATAACGCACGTGAGAAAGTTCTGAAAAAGTAAAATAAAACACAAGCACCTGATGTTACTCTCATCTGACTACCAAATTAAATCCCCCACATGAAGGCTTCTGCTCCTCCCTCCTCTTCCCCATCCTGACCCCAGATTTTCTGCCCTTTCAAGATACTCCTCTCTTGCCTGCACCAGTGTCACAACACGAGCAACCAGTACCAGATGGACGTGGTGGCCGGATCAGCTCAAAGACTATTTTGGAGATAGTGAAAGCTCCCAATTCATTAAGTAAACTGTCTCAGAAGCTTGGAGGACCCCACTAGAGCCTCAGGTCTCAACTGAGGGCCAGTGTACACCACCCGCAGCAGGGCAGGGACTCCTGAGCCTAACTGCTGCTGTCTGAGCCAGGGTGCCTGCAGGCAGTGAGGCATTTGGGTCTACACTGGGAGGGACAGGGTGGAGGAGCTTCCCACCAAAAGAAGGATGCCAGGATAACTAGCCTGAAGAATACAGGGGCTGGGAAAGGCCAAAGGGCCCACAACCAAGCCTGTGATTTGGAAATACTTCTAGCACTTAACAGGTATCAGGTACTATTCCGAGCACTTTTTAAGCATATTGTCACTTAACTCACCACAACCCAATGAGAGACAGCACTCTCATTTTGCTGATTTTATAGATGGTAAATTGAGGGACAGAGAGGGAAGGTAACTAGCCCAGAATCACAGAGTCTGGCTCCAAAGTCCATGCTCTTTGCCACTATGAAATATTGTCTCTCAGATGAATACTGGGACGACAAGAAAGAGAGAGCAAGGGAGGGCCAGTTCCACCAAGAGCAACAAAGACAAGCCAGGAACTCCTGCCAGCTAAGGGACTGAGCAGTGGGGAAACATTCCTATTTGATGGCCTTTTCTGTGCAGTTTAGGACCTTGTCTACAGCTGACAGCTGTCAGTCTTGTGACTGGTGGATGAAAGCCTGTCATGCTACCACCTCTGCTTTCTCAGGTGTTGCCCTAAGAATAGGCCCTGGTGGGCTCATGTTGACTTGGAAGCTGGAGGTGAGCAGCCAGGCTCTGGTAAGCATCTTCTGGTATGAACGTTCAGGCTCATCTTTAAAAAGAGCTCCACATTCAGAAACATATTTATCATAGAAAGGATGACACCATGGTCTCAGGATGGCATCAGATCAGTTTTGAAATCTGTCAGCCCAACTGATGAGGAGCTAGAAGGCTGGGAGGGGAGAAATAAAGTCTCTTCATATTCTTGCAGCTGTGGACACAGACCTAGTAGAGTTACATGCCCAAAAATGGGCATTATTGCCCATGTGGTGACGTGTACTCAGTTTTGGCATCTAATGGTCAAACACGTGCATCCAGAGCCCCAGCAGGCTTGCAAACTGTGCTGGTATAAAGAGTAGTAAGCTGGGCCATGAATACGGGCACAATTCTGGTTAGTACCTGGTCCCAAGCAATCTTTTTAGCCTCACTACCTACTACTCCAGGGCCCTTTCCCCACAAGCGCCAAAACCCACACATAACTAGCAACTCTAGTTATATGAAGTTCATACTCTTCCTTTCTGCTTGTTGAACTCCTGTCCTGATTATTCTTTTATTGTTTGTAAGACCTGTACTGATAACTTCTTTTTCATTCTTGATATATTGGTATTTGTGTGTTTTTTTCCCTTGTTCATTCTAGCTAAAGGTTTTTCAATTTTATTGATCTTTTTGAAGAACCAACTTCTATCTTTGTTAATTTTCTCTATTGTCTGTTTTCTATTTTGTTAATTTTTGCTAGTTTCTTTATTATTTCCTTCCTTCTTATTTTGAGTTTACTTGTGCTCTTGTTTTCATAGCTTTTCACGGTAGAACCTAGGGCATTGATTTTAGACCTCTTCTATTCTAATATAAGCATTTAAAACTATTACTTCCTCTGTGAGCACTATTTTAGCTGTATCCCACAGATTTTGATATTTTTATTAGTAGTAGTATTTTTATTATCATTTAGTTCAAAATATTTTCTAATTTCCCTTATGATTTCCTCTTTGACTCATATTTAGAAATATGTTGTTTAATTTCCAAATACTTGGGGTTTTCCTGGATATCTCATTGCTATTGATTTCTAATGAACTCCTTCTGGCTTCAAAGCCCAACTCAAATACTCCCCTACCCATCCTCACCTTTGACCTCCACCCTGGAATCCTCACTTTCCCTTGGGTCAGAATTAGACCATAGGCTTCAGGAGGACAGGGGCCATGCACACTTATTTAACACTGTGGCTCCAGTGCCTGCCCCACATCATGTACTCAATAAATATTTGTCAAATGGGTTGACGAACTGCTTCTTGTGTATTTTCTAAACCCTTTGTTACTGTCTATGTAACTGAACTAGTTATCCAAGTACAGGTCTGCCTCACTAGAACGAAAGCTGGGCACAGGAGGCACCTGAATTTTGTCATCTCTCCAGGGCTTAGTCCAGGGCTGATATACCAGGGGGCTTTTACTAAAGGACATCTAAGGAATAGCTCTATATAGAAAATCTCAATCCTTCATCGAATACTGATGGGAATGTCTGATGGGGCTCTTGATTTAAGGGACAACGACAGCATAACCAATAGTCTACTTAATAGCAGACACTGGATGGGAAAACGTTTCTCCTGACGAAATAATGTGCTTTTACTAGTAATCAAAGGCATTCATCCAGGTGCCCCTTTTCCATGACAGCTGGGAAGATCAGAACTACATTTGTGTTTTTGCAATAACTTTCTTTAACTTGTAATGTTTGATAATGTTTCTCAGCCTCTTTTATTGATTCATTGCTTTTTCCCAGATTGAGCTGTCTTGGGTCTCAATGTATCTCTGTTTTTGTTGGTTTCCTTAAATTCATTTTCGAAGTAGGTGGATCAGTCAATCCTGTGATCAATCAAACAGGTTGCCAATAAAATTTTGCTGAATAGGACTGTCAACATCCCATTAGGGAGTCAATTAAAAATCTTATCTTCTGTCTTTTTTATGGCTGAGTAGTATTCCATTGTATATGTATACCACATCTTCTTTATAGATTAGTGGTTACCAGAGGAGAAGAGGGGGGAGGGCAAAAGGGGTAAAGGGGCACATATGTATGGTGACGGATAAAAACTGGACTGTTAGTGGTGAACACGATGCAGTCTATACAGAAACTGAAATATGGTGATGTACATCTGAAATTTACACAATGTTGTAAGCCAATATGACCCCAATAAAATAAAAAACAGTGAGACAGATAATAATATCAACACATTCTTTGAGTGTTTAAAGTTCAAAGTGTATAACATAAAATAAGCAAATGGGTAAATCTGCTCAATCTAAAAGTATTGTTCAAGATCAATAAAATTAAAAACGAACAAAAAATCTTATCTTCTAGTGGTTGGTGGAAAAAATGGAAACTTTCCCTATGTACTTGAGAATGTAATGGAAGAGGGAGCCCCTGGAACAGCCCTCTGTGAGGGCAGGAGTCAGCCAGCTTGGCCTCTCACCTTGGGAAAGTGCTCTCAGAGCCCCCGGCTGGGGCCGACTAATTGGTTCCAGTGCTTCCTTCTTCCCTGAAGGACTACATGTCTTCCCTCAGGCTGTTAAGAAAGGCTGAAAGGTCCTTGTAGGCAAAGGTATGAGAATGTTTGGGAGCAGGAAGACTCCCGAGAGCTAGGACAACCCTGAAGACTTAACTCAGACTGCCCCAAGAGGAAAAGTGAGATCCAGTGAGAGCGCTGAGGACAGCAGGTTGCTGGGAGAAAGAGACACACTAAGGCCTGGGGCTGCAGCTTTAGGGAGGTGAAGGTCTGACCTAGGGGAAAGGACACCTGGGCTTGGAGGTTAGGGGAAAAGAACCAAGGAGCAACATGACGAAGACAACAGAAACAAGGACAGTTCCATGGACATGGTCTCAGACTGATGGGGGTATTACCCACCAACAGGCCTCATCAGCGTGAGAGGGAACAAAGGCCCAAGCTCAGGAACACCTGGAGCACTCTCTCTGCCAGGCTGCTGCAATGTGGGGAGCCAACCGACAAACAGAAGGAAATGCTAGTTTTCAGAAATCAGACCCACATGTGTGTACAGCCACACTTGCACACAACACTCTGCAGCTTGGAGAGCCGGGCATGAGGGCTTAGGAGGTGACTTGCTAGCCCTCCAGGCCAAGAAGCCTTCTGGCCCTGATGCACTGGGGGTCTGGCACCCTTAGCCTGGACTCCTTCCTTTGCAGAATGCTGCCTCTGGGCCTGCAGGGCCATCCCACTGCTGGATCTCCAGCAGCCCCTGGGAGAGGGGGCGCTGTTTCAGAAATGAGTGCTGTTTCAAGCAAGCAGAATCTGAGGACGCTATCCCATCAAAGCCCACTACAAGGGGCTTCCCTCCTGGAACATCACCACCCCAGCCTTCCGTTTCCCACAACCAGCACCAGAGCGCCTCCTCGTCCCTATCTTAATGCTTAAAGACACGCACACCAAATGCTTCCTAATTACCACTTTCATGGCAGATGCAGCCATCTCCTTGGATTTTACTGCCATTAGTTTTCCTCACCGATTTATCCTTAGCTACTCTCCTTGAATCTTGCTTGCCTCCCCTGAGCCTTTTCCTCCTTGCTCCTCACGGTTTGTCAGCACGCCTCCAATCCCCAGGAGAGATGGAAAGCCTTGTAGAGCCCACTGCGCAAACACACATTCCTATTCATTTATCACATTTAGCATGCGCACTTCCACTCTCATCAAAACCGGCCCCAGCTCGCTAACTCATTTCCCTCTCCCAATTACAAATTAGTCCATTAGGCTGTCTGCAGTAGGCCCTCTGTTGCATCTTGGTAATGGCTTCTGAGATTTCCATCATAATCGTAATGGCTCCCTATGCAGCCATGAGGGCAGATGGAGGCCGCTAGTGGGTAATGAGCTATCACGCTACCAAAGGGCACAGCCCTGGGCTCATTATTTAGTCTTGGCTGTTTTGTGAAAACAACAAGAAAGGTAAAATGCTGGAGGGAACACTTTAGCATATTAAATTAACACTTCTTGAAAATTCTCTCTGTAAACATGCCATATTTTCCCTTTATGCAACATCCCCAGTGTTGGAGCATGCTATGGAGGGCTGGCTGGGGGTGGTCGGGGAAGGAAAGGAGGGGGATGGGAGAGAAATGAGTCAGAAAAGGGGGGCAAAATATGTCACTGGAGAATGTTTCACAGCATGCTGGAGAAGTCTTCACCAGACAGCTACCCTCCTCTCCCAGTAATGCACACACCCACTCCCCCATTCCCACAAACAGAGAGCGGCTGTCACCAACAGCCAGCTTCATTTAATGATGCTCATCACTTAAAACCAGTTTGTCATCATACCCACAATGGAAGGCCCCACAGAGCCCAGACCAGGTACTGACTGCTGTAGGTTTTTTTAAGGGATGCCATTCTACAATTTTTTTTTTTTTAGGGAAAATACAAAAACAACAAAACAAATATAAACATAAAAACAAAAAAACCACCACCACCACCAAAACCAAAAATCCGTGATTCGGATACTACTACCCAAACACTTGGCAGTAGGTGACATTTATTAAGCACTCACTTTGGCCTGGCTCTGTGCTAAACAGGTGACATACATTATTAGTAGTTCACTCCACCTGCACAAGGTCCCTGTGTGACAGGGCTAGTATTGATGAGGAACCAAAGATCAGCAAAGGCGAGTAACTCCCCTGAGGGCACCGGGAGAGACAAGATGTGAATCCCAGCAGTGTTACTCTCCAGCCTACACGCTTAAGCTCTGTGCTCGGTTGCAAGGATGGGCCCTCTTACAGAGACTGTGGTGGCACCTATTCCTTCTAGTGCTGACCCCTCTCTAGTGTCCAGGGACACTAAGCTCACTGCCTCCTACCCGTATACTCAAGCCTCTTGCACATCTGTGGTAAGGTTCACTGGACAGATGATGGCTTCTGATTTAGGAGTTTTTTCCCGATGTTATCAATTCTCGCAAAACAGTTTATCCTCAAGATCCCCTCACTAAGACCCTACAGTTTTAACACATGATTTCTTCGATACATGGCAGCCTTTCGGGGCTGACCCTTTATCTTTCATGCAGAGTTGATTCAGGTTCCTCAGAATGTGCCTCTTTACATCTCCTTGCTGGAGGAAGAGATGGCCGCAGCTGTCCCCTGACACGGAGATCTAGGTGCCAGCACCCTCTCTGGACAGAAATGACAACAACTCTAGACCCCACCGCGAAGGAAACGCTATAGGAACCAATGGGGTCTCTAATCGGAGCTAATCCAGGCAGAGGAGGAGCCCACAGTGGTTTTGAGGAAACACAGGTGTGAGTCTGGAGGAAGCAGAGATACTTCTATTGATCAAAGTACAATAAATAATAACACAGTAGACCTATTTTCAAAAGACTTTTCTCCCTGCTTTCAAAAGAATCATCCAAAACCTTTCCTAAAATGCCTGAGGTTGATCCAAAATTTATTACCCATTCTGCTCTTTACTGGCTCTCAAATCTACTACTGCCCTGCTTCCCTCTGAGGGGTTGGAAGGGCTTTCACATCTATTCTCTCATTCATCCCCACAATGACACTGTGAGGCAACCCGGGGAGGTTTAATTATCCCCAGGACACAGAGGAAGGAGGTAACTGACTTGTCTGAGAGCTTGAATGAAAGCAGAGTCCCTGATTCCCAGTCAGGGGCTAACTCGGCCACCCCACAGCCCCCTTCCTAGCTCTGTGGCTCTAGAAGCCACAAATGCTCTTCCAAATGAATTCCCCAATCCTTCTCTAGTAACAAAACACAAGGTCAGTTTAGAAAAGCCTGACTCCTAAAAGTGGAAATGGCTCCAACCCAGAGTTCAGAAAGGGTCTGGTTGTAAGCAGCATGGAGAACCAGTCAAATTTGCTATGCTGTAAGATACAAATTTATGAGCTGTTTTTGTTAAATTCCGATATGGATTTTTAAAAACGAAAAGGATGGATGGGTAGATGGCAGCAAGATGTTTAATCAATGTCATAAAATATAATATTCACTGGGCTTCTAAAATGAAATTAATAATCTGTGTAGAAGTATCATTAGGAGATAAGTGACATTTCAGGCTTTGATTTGTAACTTGCAACAAATCTTACTTCCATATAATTTAAGCATTTTTAGGGATATTCATCTTTATTAAAAAATACCCAAACCTTTGCCCCTCTGCTTCACAATCAAGCCTTTCTTTCCCTCCAGGACAGACCACTAAATAAAAAAGGATACATTATCATATACATGCTTTAAATTAATGAAGACAGAAATATCATATTTAAATTAAATCAGGGATTTCTCACTTGCTTCTTATCAGGGGAACTTAGCTATCTTTAATAAGTTTTTTTCCTTCTCCTTTTATCTGAGACATGGGGCTTGAGCTGGCTCTATCTGAACGGATGAGACATCTCCCTTTTATTCAAAATGCTAAAGCAAGGGATAGAGAGAAATGCTGTTCTCCTACAAAAGTTCTAGAACCATAAAATAATATTTTAGAGCTGGAAGGGACCTTAAAATCACCTTGCTTTAGCTCTTCATTTTGCAGATGAGGAGGCTGGGATCCAGGGAGAGGGACTACAGTGACAAGCAAGAGCGAGCAGGCCAGGTGTAGAACCAAACCGCTCACTCTACCCCTCTGCTGTGCTCTCCCCTTGCTCTGGAAATGAATGCAAATGGGGGAACAGAAGCTAGACTCTGACAAATCTAAGTCATGGGCATTCAGAATCTATTTTATTTTCTTTTTGTTTTATTTTGGTTTATTCTGGAAGAGGGAAGTAGAGGAACATGACTAACTGGTAATAAGGAGAGTAGTGAAACTTCTCAACTCATGTGCATCACTCTTTCAAGTAAACAGTGTAAGTTTATCCTAATTCAACAGTCCTTTGCTGTTCACATGAGCGTAAGCAGGGGGCTCTAAAGGTGGGGTGCTTTCCCTCTTCTGGATAAATTATAGAACACAGGAAAACAAAGTCCTAAGCTGCCTTGAGGGAAAAAGCGGGCTTCAAGATCCAAAGTCTCAAAGCCCTAGAGGGGATGATGTACCCATCTATTCCAAGTCCCTCGAGAGCTTGATCCTCAACCCCTATCTCAATGTCCCCGAACACATACACCAAGAAAAGGCCGTGCAGAACTTCATATAAGAAATATTTATAGGGCCGTCCCCGTGGCTTGGCGGTTGAGTGCACGTGCTCCGCTGCTGGCGGTCTGGGTTCGGGTCCCGGGCGCGCACCCATGCACTGCTTGTCTGGCCGTGCTGGGGCCGCATCCCACGTGCAGCGGCTGGAGGGATGTGCAGCTGTGACATGCAACTATCTACTGGGGCTTTGGGGGAAAAAAATAAAATAAATAAAATTTAAAACATCTTTAAAAAAAAAAAAGAAATATTTATAAAAAACAAGAGAAAAATGGATCACATATGACATGCCACTGTGAGTTCTGCATAATTATCTTTCCCTGAATAGATAAAAGTATAATTCTACACTTAAGAATGACTACACTTAAGAATGAAAGGCATATATATCTACCTTTCTATCTCTACTTACCTACCTACCTACCTACCTATCTATCCACCTATCCATCTGTCTCTCTGTCTACCTCCCTCTCTCCTGCCATTGCAGACATTGGGGAAAAAAGTAGGAATGGAGGGGGAGCATAAAGAATATTCCTCACTTAAAACAGCCCATTTTCAAGCATAAATCTTCACTCTGGATTCATGTAGACTTTGGGATGAGAATAACAAAAATGATTGGGACAGTTTACAATGTACACCTCTGTAAACACACTATTCAGAGTCAAGAAATTCTCATCTTGGGGCTGGCCCGGTGGCACAAGCAGTTAAGTGTGCGCACTCCGCTGCGGCAGCCTGGGGTTCGCCAGTTCGGATCCTGGGTGCGCACCGATGCACTGCTTGGCAAGCCACGCTGTGGCGGCGTCCCATATAAGACGGAGGAAGATGGGCACGGATGTTAGCCCAGGGCCAGTCTTCCTCAGCAAAAAAAGAGGAGGATGGGCAGATGTTAGCACAGGGCTGATCTCCTCACAAAAAAAAGCAAAGAAATTCTCATCTTTATGCCACCTGCAGAGCCTCTTCTCACCCTCTCATCCCAGATATGTTCTTATCTTCTGTCCAGAATAGCCAAGTGTAATCCTTGTGGGATTAGGGCCTGGGGCCCAGCCACCCCTTGATACAAAAAGAAAGTGATCTGGTAAAACAGCAAATGTCTGAAATGTCCAGTAACAACTCTGAGCTGTTTGAACATGTGAAACTGCTTTTTATGGGATCAAGTATATCAATGAGATTCTCATTCATATTCTCTCTCTGTTTCTCTCCTTTTTCTGCCCTCAAATTCTTTTCCTTTCCCTGACCTCTGAGACAATTGCCCTTAACTAGGATCTTCCCTCCCTTTTAGACTGTGATGGGGGCTAATCAGACGAGGAAGCCAGAGTGAGTTAGGAGGACGGAAGCCCCCAAGGGTGGTAGGTAGGACGACCAGGAGCCTTATGCAAGATAAATGGTCGCAGAAAGTCCCTGTGCCCTTACAGCTTTGTCCTCCAGAGGTCTTGGGGAGGAATGCTTGATATGTCTCACTGAACATTTCCTCCTAAACCCCTGAAATTTCATTACAATCATTTATCTTCAAAGAAATCAAAATGCACCCCCATACCCCCTCCCATGGAAAGGTTAGGTCTTTGCTCAAGCCTACGGACTTTAACCTCATAAATATTCCCAGCTATAAGATCTTATTAAGAAGGTATGTCTCCCAGGAGCATAAAACCATCAAGCTGTAAATTTTATTTAATTTCCCATGAGATCTTATGGCCTCATACATATAATTAGAGTGCAGTATAGAGCACTTTTTTGTGTTTTGTCAATAAATCACCAGGGAACAATCAACGTTTAAGAGGACAAGCTTTAATGATTTTTCAGACCCCTAAGCAATCGTGCCTCCACAATGGCGAGCCAGTCTTTAACCTCATCTAACTAGGACTGTGGACTGTGGCGTCAGATAGGACCCCAAACACTTAATCCTATTAGATTCCCCAGCCCAGACAATCACTGGCAGAACACACAAGGGACGTATTGATTTTGATGTGGCCGACAGAGAAGACGAGCCGACCTACTGACAGTGCTTTATTAAGTGTTTACAAATTAAATATCTGAAGGTCTGCAACAGGCCCAGCTCGGTTACATGGGCCAGTGTGAGATGTGTGAACGGGACCCAAAGGGAATGTGTGGAATATGAGGTGGCTTGGGGGAATTACGAGGCAGGACCTACCCCCTTGACTTCAGTACCAGCTTTTTCAGAAATTCAGGATGCTGCAAGAGAAATTCCATATACGTCATTTGCTGTTGTTGTTAAGGTTGCTATGACCACAAACACATGATGTGGCATTTATTCATGTCAGAAAATGCTTGTTAAATGAAAGAATGAACTTCTGCTTCTCTCGGTTAGGGCTCCAGAAGAAAGAATCTTGTTCCTCTGGGTTTCTCCTCACACAGTGCTTTCTAAGCAAATCTGCAATCCAGCACATAGATCAGGAGCCCTCAGTTGTATGTTTGGTTTGATGTTTGAACCAGATAAACTGTTTTCCTTGTGTCCCTTCCCTGCTCAAAAATATTTAAAAGGATCCAAATTTCGTAGCCATGCATTTGACACTTGTCATAGTCCACAATGGGCGTCTCCTTCATGATGTTCTTCAGCATGATCCCTCTCCTCCCCTGGACACATCTCAGAGCCATTATACGTGTGTGGTTCCAAAGAGAACAAGGTACTCGCTGCCAGCTCCCTATCTTTCCTCAGCATTTCCCTTACCACAAAGACTACTCCCTGCCCCAAGTGAGCTACCCAAATCCCACCAACCTTTGAGGCTGCTTAAATTTTTCCTCCTCCTTGAAGCCTTCTCTGATCACCTGAGCTCCTAACCTCCTATCATACAGTCCCTTACGTTTTCCCATATCTGTCTCATCTCCCATCTTGTTCCTGGAGCATCCACTGTACTCCCTCCTGCTCTCTCCCTCCACATAGGTACCACAACATGAGACCCAGCACAGAATAGGGCTGTGGACTGACTGACTCAGTGACCGGCTGATCAGGTGCTCCTGAGGTATAAGAATCATCTCATCTTGGTGTTCTCACCATCCACATCATCCAAAGATGCTCAGGAAATGAAGATGGAAAGACTGAAGTGGGTCCCTCTCCAGGGTTGGTTCACACAGTCACTTGCCCAAAATGACAAGAAGGGATTGGAACTAGGTGAGCCTTAAGGATTTGCTCTGTTCTGTGAGTTTATGATCTGTCAAAACAAGCATCCAAGGACACAGCCACCTATCTGGGCAAAGGCACATACCTTGTTATTTTATCATTTTTTCCTGAGCTATTTCTACCTCAAAGTTCTGAATTACCCTTAAAATGGCACACTTACTGAGGCGCATGTGTTAACTTAAGTGCAACTCAGTGCGCCTGACAACCTGGCTTAGACACCTGGATCAGAGTCTCCTATGTGCACATGTGTGCATGCGTGCACACACACACACACACACACACGCACACAAGCTGAACATTTCGGTTCTACTTATTTTTTTCTTGATCTAACTTGAGAGAGATCCATTCCAACAGAGCAATGGAGGCTAAAGTCAACTGTAGTGAGAAAGAGATCTTTCAAGATAATCTGAGCTGTTGCTTGCCTGCAAGCAATTCAATATCCTTTTCAAGTGTTTTCAGGCAGCCAGCACCATACTCTGCCTCAGACATCACAATTTGCCATTTTTTCTGGGCCGGCCCGGTGGCTTAGCGGTTAAGTGCGCATGCTCCACTATGGCGGCCCGGGTTCGGATCCCGGGCGCGCACCGATGCACCGCTTCTCCAGCCATGCTGAGGCCGCGTCCCACATACAGCAACTAGAAGGATGTGCAACTACACCATACAACTATCTACTGGGGCTTTGGGGAGAAAAAAGGAGGAGGATTGGCAATAGACATTAGCTCAGAGCCGGTCTTCCTCAGCAAAAAAAAAAAGAGACGGATTAGCATGGATGTTAGCTCAGGGCTGATCTTCCTCACAAAAAAAAAAACAACAATTTGCCATTTTTTGAGGAAAGTCAGTACTTAGCATGGTAACTTGCACACAGGAAGGCCTCAAAAAAAGCAAGCTATTATTATTTTTATCTTCTTTGTTACATTTTTCTGTCCTATGCTTACCTTTCATCCTCTTATATCTTGTTTTTCTAGGCCCAGAGTTTTTCAAAGTGATCTGTAAAAGCTGAATTAGGGTTACCACGGTGGTGAGGGGAAGCTCCAGGCACTCAAACTCCCATCTCTGTTTTACAGATGAGGTTTCCATTCCATGTCTAATATAAATGGAAGAAGAGTTCAGCAGCTAAAAAGAGTTTGAAAACCAATGCCCTAGGCCAGGTGTCTAGTCTTTGGCATCATTTTTTCAAGTGCGAAATGACCAAAGAGTCATATGGCAAAAATGATTTATGCCGTCGAACTGAAAATCAATCTACATTATGGGAGAAGAGCTATTCAATGTACCGTTGTTCATTTCTGCTCCCCTCCCCCCAGCTGTGTCTGGGTTACTCATGGAGGACAGGGCTTCGTGGTCAACACTGTTGACTTTGGGAAATGGCATGTGTGGGACATGTGACTGCTACCGTTTGGGGAGAAGTGCCAGTGCTCACTGTCCTGGAGAGAAGCTTCATGCCTCAGACTATGCCCCTGAAGGGTCAGGGGCGGTGCTGGGTTTCAGAATCAAGCTCCATAAAACAAATGGCTGCAAATGGCCTTTTCCCAATCTTACAATGCAATAATTCATAAAACCCTTCAAGGGAATTTTTATGGCTTTATATTATTGTTCATGTAGGCAAGAAGTGAAAAGGGCATCGTCAAGATTTTAAAAAATCATTGAAAAGGGTCCTCACTTGGGTTAATAGTGATACCTTAGCACAAAAAATGCACTGATATACCATAAAAATTCTTCTAAGATACTATTGTTTCATCATTTTTATATGACCTCCTTTTTGTCTGCACTTAACTACTGAGATAAAAAAATAGAATGGGTAATTAAATTTTCTCTTCATTTTCATCTTAATTCAATAAATATTAATCAAGTATTTATAATATGCCAAGTACTGTGTTAAGGGTCTGGCGACATAATATCTCATCTCCACTTTCAAGGAGCTCAAAGTTTGTAAATTCATTTAAAAAATAAAACAACTAAAACTCATAATTATCCGTGTACACGTGTAATCATTTATGCTGATCCAATCCATGCTGACTTTAATTTGATTTGAAGAGTTTTATAGCCAGTTTGATACTTAAAAAAAAACTAGAGTGAAAGTGAAAAACAAGCAGGGAGCACCAACAATGGGTGAGGTAGCTTTCTCCATGCTGGAGGATGACATGCAGGACTCATGAGAGACTTAAAGAAGTTATGGTCTTAAAAAGGAAGAAAGGGGTGACACGGTGGTATCATCACAGTTGCATTACAGGTAAGGAAAGGATAAATAGGGCCAGTGGGTTGAGTAAATTTAAAAGGAAAAGAGAGAAAGGAGGGAACCACTTCTGGGTGGGGGTTTTCCGAGAAGGCTCCTGAAGGTGAGGCAGGGAGTCATTAGTCCTTCATTATTGATGACGAATTCTCATCCCCAGAGCATATGATGCTATCCTCAAAAAGAAAACATCTGTCAAAGAAAGCATCTGAATGGGAATCTTCCCTGTCCAGAAAGCAGTTCTGCTAACATGATGTCAGAATTAAGACCATATTAGAAGGATACACAGAAATTTAGCAGCGGTTATTTTTGGATGGTGGAATTATGAGTGATCTTTATTTTCTTCCCTGCACTTACCTTTATTTTTGATATTGAAAACGTCTTACTTTTATAACAGAAAAGCAATACATGTTATTTTTCAAAAAGGTAATGCACAGAACATAAAAAGTAAGAAAGAAAACAAGATTGGGTCCACAGAGCAGTCCAAGTCATAAGAACATCCTGTCAAACACAAGTTGCCCTTCTCACACTCTCATCTCTGTTGCTGTGGATGGTCCCAGCAATTCTCCCGCAGGACTGTTGGTGCCACACCTACTATTTTATCACGGGTCAGGACCAAGTCTCAGGGATCCTCATACTGTGGGGCAGCGGCTGTAGGGCACTCAGACCATCACTGCCAAGTTTGGAGGAAGGTGGAAAGGAAGCAGGATGGCAAAATGACAAAGGTTTTCCCGATGATAACCCAATATCTTCGGTGGTTGGGAGGGGTGTATGTTTATTTTTTGCTGTTTTGTTGTTTCTGAGCTTGGGAAAGGAAGTAAACTTGTGGCTTGCCAGTACACATCAAACTTGGAGGCCTTTTAATTACATCATCTGACAATCACAAAACTCTCCCAAGTACTTTAAGTATGTTAATGATCCAAGATTTAATCTATATTCTTACCTAGCTTGCACAAACCTATAAATAGGCTCATCTCAGGGTTATTGCTCTTATAAATTAATTATGGAAATGTCAACCAAATCAGGTATGTGCCCACGCAGTAATAGGAGGGCAGTGATCCACTGAGCAGAGGGCGATTCTGAGGATGCCCTCTGTGCAAAGTTCACAGCCTCTGGCCAGGTTCCATCGGCTTCCAGGGAGCTTAACCTTGAAGAAGACACTCAAAGTTAGTTTCCTCCCGAGTAATTGAGGGAGGTTGGAAAAGTGACTTTTGGAGGCACCTATTTTGACTAGCTTTGTGCCTTTCTCTTTACAGGATTTGTACATTGGGTTAATGTTGGCTATGCCACCGCCCCTCATTGATCCTGCTGTTGGTAACTGAAAAATATGGCTGAGAAAGAAAGAGGTGTGTAACTACTGATTCATTTGAAAGGAACATTTTCCACAGAGAGGATACCACTGTTCTCAAAAGGCCTGGAGCCAGCCTGGAACTGTCCAAGAGTACCAGGAGATCAAAATAAATCGTGTACTTAGCAATTTCTTGCCACAGGTCAAAGCAGCTAGATTTTATCCAAATAGCACATCCTCGAGGACTTATAGGAAACCCAGAAAAGACTTGGCAGCCTCCCTCAAAGACGGGAGAGGCTATTTTAACTTATTTAAATTCCTCCTCTTCGAGGAAGAGTTCTTGGGTCTCCAGCTCCGAATGTAACTTCAAGTTCTATGGCTCGGGAAAGGATATAATAATATACTCACAACCACCACAGTTAACTGAGCACCATCAGGCACTGTGGTTTACACTCACCATATTTAATCATTGTAACAACTTTTTGAGATAGGTATTATCATGCTCATTTTACCAATGAGAAAATAGGCTCTGAGAAGTTAACTACCTTGCTGAAGGCTACAAAGCTGTTAAGTGGTACGTACAGACAGAATTTGAACCCCGGTCTGC
The DNA here is from genome assembly GCF_057802395.1 of Ceratotherium simum simum. Taxonomy (NCBI): domain Eukaryota; kingdom Metazoa; phylum Chordata; class Mammalia; order Perissodactyla; family Rhinocerotidae; genus Ceratotherium; species Ceratotherium simum. The sequence goes on from NC_141925.1 coordinate 28,798,032, forward strand.
TATTACAGAGATAATTAATGATAAGACAGGTGGATACACTGTAGTCTGAGCACCTTGAAGGATCATTTACTCCAGCCTTCTGACCTCGTGAGGATAAATTATCTAAACCAGATGGGAATATTATCTCCCCTTCAAAATCTCTGGAACAGTCCACTTAGCACATGCCTTAGAAAAATTTACATGCACTTTTACGCCATTATAATGAACTACCAGCATGTGATACCACTAATTTACTTATGTGGGTGGGGGGTGACTAATTGTCTTTGGGCAATTCCTCTCTGATTCAAACACCAAAGTGTCATCTCTGCTTTAAAAATTTTGTTTCTGATCTTGTTTAATGGCAGTGAGCAATACAGTTAACCTTCCTTAATATATTTATAGGGTTGGCCATAAGCAGGGCATTGGATCAATGAGACAGAAGTGAGAGGAGAGACTCTGAGCCACTGGAACACACTGCGGGCCTCACACTGGGGCACAAAAAGCTGTCTGAATTCCAGAACTCCCTACCCATCACCTTGGACAAGTCACTTATCCTCACTCGATAAACAAGGGAACTGAGACTAAGAATGCCTAGTGCCACCTACTTTAGAGAGTTGTCATGGGGATGGGCAAAAACATATGCAAATTCTCATGATCATGATCATTGGCATTTATTTTTCTTTGGACACAGATCCTATATGGAACTGTATTATTAGCTGACTTCTGACAAACCTTTGTCATATCTCCTTTAGAATATAAATTCCTTGAGGGTAGGGGGTCTCATTTACACTTCCCGTGTCCCTTCAAGCATTCAGCACAGTGATTTATTGACTAATAGCATATTTCTTTTCAAATGGACTGACTAACAAAGGTATAATTGAACACCACTCTATGTGAGGCACTGTGGGGAAAATTAACAAAGTTTATAAACCATTGAGTGCTATGGGGGAAAAGAAGTAGAAGATGTGGGCCCAGCGACACCTTAAATGGAACTCAGAAAACCAGGGTGAAAAGTGCTAACTGGAAATAAAACCAGTCAATATTATGAATGGAAAAAGGTGCAGAAAATGTTATGATTTAACGGAGAGGGAAAGATCACTTCCGCTGGGAGACTTCACTAGAGAGGAAGCGCTTGAGTTGAGCATGAGGGATGGCAAGGATTAAATGCAATTCTACTTGAAAGCATTTATTAAGCCAGTTCTCCTCCTCCCCAGATGAAAAGCTATGCACATTAGGGATAGGTGAGGTTTGTCTGCCTACAGAAAAACTCTGAGAATTTGCTATCCACCCAAGGGGCAGACACAGTGTGGATAGGAGGCTCTCCACATCAGAAAGGCAAAGATCCAATGTCCCAGGCTTGTAGGCCAAGATTCCAGGGGCTGAAGGCCTACCACTTACATTGTCAAAAAGAGAACAACAAATAAACAAATAAAAAAGCAGATATAAATGTCACTGCCTTCTGGGGTAACCTGATTCGAGGAAGGTTACAGGTTCTATTTCAGCAGAGATGGAGACAGGCCCCCAGATCTCCCCAAAGGAGTTCAAGCCAGACCTAAACCTAGGGAAAGGAAAACATCCCCTTTCCTGATCCAAAAGCTTCCTCCATAAAGTACTTTAGGATCTGTTTCCTGGTTCCCCACAGTGGGTCCTAATTAAATGGGTTTTCCTGCATAAGTTATGACATCTCTGGGGATGTCACTGACTGAGAGGGAATATAAATAAAGGCTATAAAATCACGATTGTGAACAAAAGTTTAAACTTGGACTGTGCCTCCCTTAAATGTGATAAATAAATGAGGTCAATATAAGGGAGTTTTATATGCCTCCATAGGTGGTTATACTTACCCTTATGTCAAAAGGTAAGAAGGCTGGTACCATAAAGACTTACAAAAGCCAAGCTTTCAACAGATGTGTAGCAGGCTCTAAACATTAAGTAGGATGTTTTGGGGGGCAGTGTTCTAAGACAAAGAGATTGCTCTACAACAAAGAGAAAGAAACTTCTGCTGTTCTCTGGGAGACTCTGGGGTCTGCGTTTGGAAGCATCAGGACCTGACTGAGGGCCTCCCAGAAGGCTGGGCTCACAAGTGATAGCTGCTACAAGGACAGAAGAGTGGTTGGGGGAGGTAGCCCTTTGGGGTCTCCCCAAGGAAAGTGAGTAAACTTTACCTTGTGAGTCAGATTTCCTAATTACATGTTACTCTCTGTGAGAATTCTTTGGCCCACAGCTTTTAGATCAGTCTTATTTAAATACTCCAGCCTGTTCTCTACTGCACTATTTATAATTAAAGGAGCTTTTGCTCAGAGTGCAAAGGGGGTTGAAGTCTCTTGAAGCTGGTTTGGTATGTGGCAGATGATTCCTGAGGGATTGCAGAGGCCAAGGTGAATCCACAGGGCAAAAGAGTTCACACCACAAAGCTGAGCAGCCTTTTAACACATGGAGCGTCTTCCCCCTCTGCCATGCTTGGAGAAGCAGGTATGATTTTGTCAAGGGAGCTAGCAGATTTCCTTGAAATGTGGGATCTGGTAACACACGGCCCTCACTTTTGAGAAACATGACTGTCTCTCACACATTAGACACAGGACAGCTGACGGGCTAGAGTTGGGTTTGTCCCAGCAAGTTTTATGCTCGAACTTTTATTGAAAGGAGATCCTCATCTAAAAAGCATCACTTGAAGAGCTTCTACCCTAAGGAAGTAAAAAAATGCATCTTCTGGGCTCTGAGAACTCTCTAGGCTCCAATGAAGAAAGAGTGAACCTGCTAAATCTGTGTGGCCCTATGCTTACGGAAGACATTTATAGGACCAAGCTTTCCCCATAGGACAAGAGAGGCCTGGACATATTCTTAAGCAACTCAGATTTATGCCATTTCATTAAAATCAAAACAAAACATCACCTCATCGTGATGCCCTTGTTTTGTGCTCTAAAAACTAGAACCACGCTGAAAGCGGCACACAGACAGACTTACACAGTCCACAGAAATGGATAAAACTAGTATTTTGTAGTGACCTGGTAAGGAATGGCTGCTCATAAACAGAGGAGGGATTTGCTAACTATGCAGGTTTGCTGCCAGGCCATTATGGCTTATTTAAAACAGGCTAACGTTGATTCTGGTTACATGCTGAAATTCATAAAACTTTTGAACATGTTATGTTAGTCTTATAAAATTGGAATGTATGTGTGCAGTATATTTTAAAGCCTTTCAAATATTAAGCATTTCACACAAGCTCTGAAAAATGCTTGGCTCCCCAGCCCCCTCTTCCCGTCTTCCCTATTTCAGCATCAAATGTTATTCAGGGATAATGGAAACCAGAGAAGTCTATGCCTGAATAACTAGGTTGTCTAACTGCATTACAGTAAAATGAAAGATCAGACTGTGATTGGAAAGAGCCAACTTAACAGCTACAGAGCCTCGGGAAGGGCGTACATCTTGTAACCAACCAAGTTTACTGATGTAGCCCCCTTGATACCTGATTCAGCGCCATAGCTCTGGTGAGAGAAATTTAATTTCTCTTCACTGAGCTCCACAAGGATAGTATTCAACTGGAGGGGTTAAACTTAACATGAAACAAGGATCTGAGGTACTGTCTGTGATGTCTAATCCAATCAGAGATGACAGAGGGGAAGAACAGGAGCTGGCCAGATCTCAGAAACTAATGTTTTTCTCCAAATATGCCTGTTTCTACTTACAGATATATTGCTCTAAAGATGTAGACCAGTGTGTTGAAGTCTTGATTATGGATGGTGAGTTCCCCTAATCCTTTTAAACAAAGCTTTCCGCATTGTAGTTCCAGCATTCTTATCCCCATTAGCTAGCTAACACATTTGTAGTGGCTGGAAATGATTTTAAAGAATGTTTCAGTATGCTTATGTACAGATAAAATGTCCACCAATCAGTTACACATACAAACATTGTGATTCTCCAGGTTCACAGTTAGCAGCATCTAGGTGACACTCATGGCAGGAGATAGCTCCTCCAATGCTCCCCTATGTTTTGAGATTGTACAGTTACTTCCAAAAACAAAACCAAGAACAAACCAAAAAACAAAAAAACAAACAAAAGAAAAAAACCAACCTTGCCTGCTGATATATAAATTAGATATGGCTAGGAATTCTGTTTTGGGGTTCTCTCATAAATCACAGCCACTCGGTCCATCAGTCTGCCCTCAGGAATGTGGCAAAAGTCTAACATGGCACATTACATAAAAGCTACGGCAAAGGATTCCAGGACCATCCCAGGGTAAAGAGTAGCATGGTGACAATTTAATTTTGTTTTCTACAGTTTCAAGTTCAATGGGAGCCATTTTGAATGGCCAACACCTGGAGGGTGTAGGGGTAGGGGACTGATATTAAGGTTCATTTTTCTGGAACGCAAACCACTGTGTCCTGGCCCAGATGCACACGTGAGTAGGTGTTTTTTTTCAGGCAATGAGAGGCAGCCTTAACTAAGACGAGAGCCTCTGCCCTCGTCCTCCATTGCTCTTGCCCGCCCTCCTCCCTCCACCATAACCCCCTGGCCTGCTTGCTATTCCTCAAACACACCATGTTTGCTCCAACCTCGGGACCCTGCATTTCCTGTGCAATCTGTCTGGAATATTGCCCCCTCCCCAATACACTCACGTCTCATTTCCTTCAGATCTTTGCTTAAATGTCACCTTCTCAGTGAGGCCTTCCTCGACCGTATTTAACATCGTATCCCTTCCTATTCTGTTTCCCTCCCTGCCAGTTTCTCTGTACATAGCACATCATCTGATATACTAATTAGTCTACATATTTAAATGTTTTTGTCTATCTCGACCCACTATTAGCTCTACAAAGGCAAGGGAGAGAAAGTCACACCTCTATTGCCTAATGGTGCCTGGCATAGGGTAGGCACACAGAAAATATTTGTTTAAAAAAAAATGAATGAATTTAAGTTAGGGAGGCTAATATAGTAATTATGGGGTATTTTGGCACAAAACTGATCTTTTTTTTTTTTTACATATGTCAGAGTCTCAATGTATGTAAGAATGACACACCTGCTCCTTTAATGTTTTCAAGATCCTCTGAGAAGGAAACAAAAGTCCTTAATTTGATTCCAGCCATATATCTCCCTCCCTTTCTCCCCATTCTACCGCCAGCAAATTTTGGATGTCTTTCTTCTTTTTCTTTTTAAAGAACAGTACTAGGAAAGTCATAAGAAAAACCTGCATGAAAGAATGGCCATGTTTTGTTGATTATAGCCATAAACTCTAGAAACAGTATATCCAACAAGGGACTTACTCAAATACCATTTGAATTGGAAACTCTTTCTTCAAGAATCCTTCTTTCAACAGCCTTTGTGCAGTGAAATAGACATATCCAGTGGGCTGCTGGGTTAATTACAGCTCTGCATAACTCTAACTGTCCCGGGGGGGAAGAGCCCGCCTCGCTTCGCCTGTTTAAAGGTGTCACTTGCTTGACTTCCTTCTTGATCTCCTTATATTATTTCCAGCCTGCCCTTCTCCAAGAATGATTCCCTGTAAAGATATCCAGGAAATTCACAAGCTGAAAACACACTGCTGGGGGTCAGATCCCCACAGCTTCTATTTCTGACACAGACTACTATACAATGCCATCTGTTGCTGGTTTGGCAGGAGGGCAAGAGAAATGGGGAACAGGGGAAAACCAACCCAATGTGGCTGTTCCCTTTGGAGTTGGAGGTAAAGACCATACCCACAACCCACAGGCTTCTCTTTCTCTGCCCTCTTTACTCTCATGATTCTCTCCACTCCTACCCTCTTCCCAATTTTCAGATGCTGCATTGTGTCTGCCTACTGACTTAAATCTCTACGTATTATACCTAAAGCCCTAAAGCTTATCCAGTCTCAGTTTACATACCTCCAATCCTGTGTTGCCCAGTCTATGTTGACTATAAGAAATATATTTTATATATAGAATAGAAATCTGTTGCAATACTAATCACCGTAGCCAAATTTAATCTCCTCCATCAAGCAGACCTTCAAACATCTGAATCTGGGTGATCATCTTGACCACAGGGCTTTCTTTACATTGAATGTTTCCACTTCCTTTTGCCATGTTTCCTGGGTTTTGAGTTTTAACAGCAAAGCCTGGATAGCGAAATACTGCAGCTGGTTCTCTAATGTTTCTCTTTCTCTGCTGGGTGGTTTATAGTCTAGAGACTGCTAGGTGGGGCTGGAAATGGCCAGCTGAATAAGAGGTTGAGGTCATAGAGAAGCTCTGCTGACCACTAGGTCCTTATCCTAACAGACTTCAGAAAACAAGGCAGGGAGGGTGGGGATATGGGGATAAAAACCATTCCCCACTGGTCATTCTAAATACAAAACAGTATTTAATACTGCTGGCTTCTTCCTCAAGCAAATAACACTCTTGCCAAGATTATTGTAAGTCTTCACTAAAATGTGTAGGTCATTTTTGCATCTACTATTGTTATGCCATTTGTGTCTCATGCTGTACTTGAAGAGCCAGCCCATTACACTACTCTATGGTGTTCTCCAGAATGATTCTTTAAAAACACGAATCAGATCATATCACTTGTACGGTGAAAACATTCCAGTGGTTTCCCCTCTTCCTAAGAGAACATTTAAAACCCCTCAAGCTTCAGAATCTTGTGATCTTCTATAGTATATGTCCGATGTGGTCTCAACCTTTTTATCTGAAGATAGATTTTTTGTGTGTGTGTGTGAGGAAGATCAGCCCGGAGCTAACATCCATGCCAATCCTCCTCTTTTTGCTGAGGAAGACTGGCCCTGGGCTAACATCCGTGCCCATCTTCCTCCACTTTTTATATGGGACACCACCACAGCATGGCCTGACAAGTGGTACATCAGTGTGCGCCCAGGATCCAAACCCAGGCCGCCAGCAGCGGAGCGCGTGTACTTAACTGCTACGCCACAGGGCCGGCCTCTGAAGATAGATTTTTTTTCCTGCTGACGCTTCACCAAGCAATTCTTTTTGTGGGGAGCAGGGCAGAATTAGACCTAGCTTCCTCTAACTTCTAGGAGATGAAATGCCCATAACGTAAGTCAAGAATCTCTCAGAGGTCTGGCTTTGGACGACAGTCCTTCCAGCAGTGGAGGTTAAGGACAGCCTCAAGCGTCAACGTCAGGCCTGTCAGATGCCAGTCCAGCTCACCTATTTAGATAGATAACTTAGTCATTTACTTAATCTCACTAGGGTTCAGCTTCCTCACATATAAAATGGGGATAATAAATGCACTCACTTCATGAGGTTGTGTAAAGATTAAATCAGATAACAGCAAAAAACAAACAAAAAATAAATAGAGTGCCTAATACAAAGGAAGTATTCAATAAATAAAGTCTTACGTAAATGTTAAATGTGTACCTCCAATATGGCATCTGTCTCTCTCCCAAATGATCAACAACCTAAATTCCCCACTTAACAGGTCAGACTTCCATCCTAGGTCTCATTCCATCAAGTCTCAGTCCTACTCAACGAAGACATATTTACTCAGCTAGAGGAAGATATTGGTTTTGTGGAGTATGAAGCTTAAACACTTATGAGGGATGCTTCTTAAGAAAAAGAACACAAAGTTATGAATATAAGATTAGATGTAAGGCTTTGCAAGAGGTCCTGGCAAGTGGAGTGCCTGGAGACTTAAACTTCATAGCTTCCTGGTAAATGCACCTCTGCATACCCCACTTTTATGCATGGTAGAGTAGAAAGATCAGAGGCTGTGGGGAAGTCAGATCTTTATCTCAATCACTTTAGAGTCTCTATTTCCTTGTTTGTAAAATGAAGCTAATAATAGCTCACTTAGTTCCCACAACCACCCCAGGAAGGAGATAATTGTTTCACATTCTCTCCCATCAGTTGCCAAATCTTGCTTATTTGATCTCCAAAATGAATTTAATCCCTTTTCTTCTCTCAACCCCCACAACTACCTACTGTGAGTCACCGTCTCTCACCTGGACATTAGTAAGTCTCCTAACTGCTGGCATTCACTCAGGCCTCCCACAGACCATCCTCTACACAGCAGCCAGGGCCAGCTGTGTTTTTTTGTTTGTTTGTTTTTTGGTGAGGAAGATTGGCTATGAGCTAACATTCGTTGCCAACCTTTCTCTTTTTGCTGAGGAAGACTGGCCCTGAGCTAACATCTGTGCCCATCTTCCTCTATTTTGTATATGAGATGCCGCCACAGCATGGCTTGATGAGTGGTGTGTAGGTCCGCACCCAGGATCTGAACCTACAAACCCTGGGCCGCCAAAGCAGAGCACACAAACTCAACCACTATGCCACCAGGCTGGCCCCTAGGGCCAGCTTTTTAAAGGACAAATGGGATCATGTCTGTCCTGTTTTAAATGCTACAATGACTTTCAATTGGTCTTTTCAAGATTGTAACTGCACACACACACGCACACACACGCATCTGTTACTTGATGTCTTTGTCTCACACTAATTTTTAAAATCAGTACATTTTATTTAATAGATATTTAGAGATTCTTACAACTGTAAACAGAAATTATACATTTTATTCATATGTGCATGGAATAGCTACAAAATTAATCATGTATTTGTCCACAAAGAAAATCTTAACCAATGCAGGAAAAAAGGGCAGGGAACAAGTCCATTTTGTTTCTTGCTGTGTCCTCAGAGCCTACTTTATGACCTAGCACATAGTAGGTTTTGATCAACATATGTCAAAGGAAAGAATAAATGAATGTACAATGATAGATGTGACTAGCTAAGCTGCTTCTCAAATAGAAGATACTGCGTTTTACTATTACAGTGTTCTGAGCATTTACAGATTGATAGGCAAGGTTATAATTACTAAAAATTAACACTATTACCTAATAGTAATCACTAGGCACGAAAAACGTCTTCCTCCCCATGCATAACAATTTCTTCCATATCACTTGTTCCATGGTTTATCAAAGAGTGCTTCTGGGCCGGCCCCGTGGCTTAGCGGTTAAGTGCGCGCGCTCCGCTACTGGCGGCCCAGGTTCGGATCCCGGGCGCACGCCAACACACCGCTTCTCCGGCCATGCTGAGGCCGCGTCCCACATACAGCAACTAGCAGGATGTGCAACTACGACATACAACTATCTACTGGGGCTTTGGGGGAAAAAAAGGAGGAGGACTGGCAATAGATGTTAGCTCAGAGCCGGTCTTCCTCAGCAAAAAGAGGAGGATTAGCACGGATGTTAGCTCAGGGCTGAGCTTCCTCACACACACACAAAAAAGAGTGCTTCTTCTACAACACAAGCAACCTCTTGTCTGGGTGAGTATCCCTCCAGACAACCTCATTTTCCTAGATGTACAAAATATGTTCCGTTGCTGGTGAAGTGTCTAACACTAGTGCCAGTCAAGAAACCCCAATTCATGGGCTGGCCCCGTGGCTTAGCGGTTAAGTGCGCGCACTCCGCTGCTGGCGGCCCGGGTTCGGATCCCGGGCGCGCGCCGACGCACCGCTTCTCCGGCCTTGCTGGGGCCACGTCCCACGTGTGGCAACTGGAAGGATGTGCAACTATGACATACAACTATCTACTGGGGCTTTAGGGGGGAAAAATAAATAAATAAAAAAAAAAAAAAAAAAAAGAAACCTCAATTCCATTTCTTATCATCAACCCCAAAGAGTCAGCTATCTCTGATCTCTCAATTCTATTCCAGATCTAGAAGACATAATGAGAACACTGCCTCTACCATCTTCCTCCGTCTTCCTACCCCTTGTTCTAGACTGAGGTCTTAACTGTACATCCCTGATCTCTGCCGCAGTCTTTATAGTCTCCCTCTCTCCAGTCCATTTCCTCCAGCAAGCAGCCGTCCTCCAGCTCCTTCTCTGGCCTGCTTGCACCAGGATATGCAAGACAGCTGTGGCTTGCCTCCCAGAGGAAGAACAGCACACTTGCTTGGGCCCCCTCTCGCTTTGTATCTGGGCACAGTCTTTGTGGCAATCCTGATTACTTCCTTGGTTTACTGCAGCATTTACTAGACTGCTCCAGAATATGAGGGCTGAATATTCTCTTCATTTGGGCCCTCTATTCCCTCATTATCTCCTTTGTTGTCATGGCATAATCCACTGGCATTTCCCAGCTAACTACCACCCATTATCATCAGCCCAGTGACTCAAAGAGGCCAGGTTATAAAGCAGCTAGGAAGCAAAGAAGAAAATATCTAAGGATTTTACCTCTCCCGACATGTCTCCAGCTTCTTCCAGCCAATGTGAAGGAATTTAGTGCACCCTGTTGCCTGTCCCAGGCTATCTGCACTTGCAGCCTGATCTCTCACTGGGAAATGAGAGGTTCTGTCCCCTAGTGACAGGTTTCAGGCAGCCTGAAGAGGTGCCCTTGGATACAGTCCTTCCTGATCCTCCCAAATCACATCACTACAAATGTCAGGGAACAGAAGAGTCCTACAGCCTGCTTTCTGGTTAGCAAGAGGAGGCAGAAGAAGATTCCCTGAGGGCAAGTCCTCCTGTTGTTTTTTCCCTCTCAAAGCCCAAGGACTAAACTGGGGCTGGGGACAAGACAGCGGGTGAAGAGAGCCGCATTCAATCTCTGACGGTCAGTAGAAGTAGGCTTCTGACAGTCAGTAGAAGTAGACTGGGTGGGGCACTTTCTTGATTTTTTTCTTTCCTTTCTATCTCTTTTTTAAAATGGGAAGCAGAGGGGCTAAGAATCCCATATATGAGAAGAAAGATGCCAGATGGAGGGAGGCAGACGAGGTAAGAGGGATAATGAAGAGGACATGATGCTCAAGTGCTGAAATGGGGGAATGGGACATTCCTCCGCACTGGGAAACAATCTATAGACAATAAAGAAATTTCAGAATGACCTAAATAAAAATTCCTCATCTTGGCATCCTAGAGATCCTGAAAGTGTATTAACCTCGACCTACTTAACCTGGCCAACCTTATATTCTATATATTTATACCCAGAAGCTCACTCCTTTTCCCCAAAACTGTGCCGATCACCATTCCTCCTGTCTGAAGTATCTGTCCCAGGCACATTCCAAAATCAACTCATCCTTTAACACCCATCCAGAAGCTTTCATCACTACCTCCAGCCAGCTCTCTTGGGACCACTGTGGCTCTTACAGTATCGAGTAAAGCAAGCCTCTAGCAGACTAACTGTACCAGCCGTGAGACACTGGGCAAGTTACCTAAACTTTCTGTGCTCAGTTACCTTCTCTTCAAATGGGGATAATAAAAATGATGCCCACTTCACTGTGTTGTTGTGGAGATTAACAGAACTGATCTGTGTGAAGTGCTTAAAACCGTCTGGCACATAGTGAGTGCTCAACAAATACCACTTCTTCATACAGTTTATCGCACATTGTAGCACTTGCTCATATGTTGTTCTGAACGTTCTCTGAAACAGATTCACAAATGCCTCCTCTGTTTCCTCAACCAGACTGGAAGCTCTTGGAGGATAGATGTTATGCTTAAAACCTATTTGAAATACTCCAAAGTGATATACATAATAGGAATTCAAAGCTTTCCAAGAGAGCAATATCCTTGAGTATCTACTATGTGTCAGGCAATGCAACAGATGCTGAAGGAACAAGATGGAGGAGGCTTTGAGGAGCTTGCTTAGGGTGCTAGGGATATATGAGGAGGGACATCTTTTCTAAATTAACAGCCCCTCTCCCCTTTCCTGTGCCTGCTCCCAAATCCTTCAGGAAGAGGCTGGTGGCATGCTTGCATCTGTACTGAGGAGAGCTACAAATTTGTGGAACGGTTTGTTTCGATTAAAAATTAATAGCTGCTTTTGACCCATATGGATTAATTTCACTTTCTGTAAGTATCTCCTTAATTGACAAACTACCATTAGGTGAAAGAACCAATTAAACAGAGCAAACTTCTCCCTCCCTCCCTCCCCCAGTCTTCATGCTCCTTCCTCCCTCTCCATGTTGTCTTGCCTGAGTGTTTTAACAGACTATTTCCATACCGGCACAATGAGATTAATTACTCAGTAAACATACAAGAACAAAGGTGGGAGGTGTGCTTGATGTGGATGCAAGGCCCTGCTGAATCTACCAAACAGTAGTGAAGGAAGGCTTGGGGAAGGGAGGAAAAGACAAGAGATCCACTTCCATGGCCTCAAGAGATTGACAAGTGCACTTCTTGTCAATTAACTGGCACTCCCAAGCTTATCAGCCATCAGAGGCTGCTCAATGAGTTACTTTATCATAGTTTGGCAAACCTCCTTGATAAATTCCCTGGAAAGTGCTGACAAGGTTATTCTAATAACAAGCTGGACAAAGTCCATTCATTGTGCATTACATCACATGCTCTGGTGCCCTAGAAGGGGGCATGAAACTCCCTCTCATGCTGCAGTGAGAGTGTTGACTGGGAAGACTGCACAGTAATAAAGTGCTACGGCCAGGACAATGTACCCAGGCCCCTAAGGCCTAAAGACTTTGTCCTCTGCTGGGGTTTTCTACAGGCTTCTAGATCTTACTGGTTGAGTGTTTCTCTCCTCATTCCTCTTTAAGGCTCTGCCAAAGTGAGTGAAGAGGAACACTGTGCATTTATTGGAGCTGGAGAGCTCCAAGAAGCCTCCACTAGGGACGGATCCAAAACAACTTACTGCCCTGAAACAGATGTTTATACCTAAACTCATCTTTCATCTGAAGAATGACAGACCTACCACTTTCCAGTGGGAGTGTCGGAAACCAACCAAACTTGTCAATTCCAAATTTGGGAGTAGGTAGGTGGAGAAGAAAGGGACTGATGATTGATTTTGTTTTGCTCAGCAGATTTTTTTTAATGGCACAATCCAATAATGACTAGGAGGTCTACCACATAACCTGTAGCTGTACATTGACACAACAACGGTACATAGAGAGAAGCATAGGAAACTACATTAAAAAATCTGGAAGAACCTTTAGAAATTATCTACTCAGTTTCTCCCCCAATATTTTATTTTGAAAATTTTTGAACACAGAAAAGTGGAAAGAATTTTACAGTGAACACCATGTACTCAACACCAATATTCTGCCATTAACAGTTTACTATACTTGCTTTATCATGTAGCTATCCCATCCAGTCAGCCTGTTATTTATCTATCAATCCATCTTCTTTTCAATCGCTTTTTTAAATTTAAAAAAAACCTATTTTTTTTAAAGCTATTTGAAGAACACTTTATCTAAGCAAACTCCTTTGAGAAAGGCCAATCTATGAAACAGAAAAAAATTAAGCTACTTTGGTTGAAGCAGGGTCAGGCCCCTAATGTCCTGACAACCCATGCCCACCTCCACCTGCCCCCAGGCTCCAGGGAAGACTGTGTGAAATTACAGACAACTCCGCATCTGGCAAATGGGCCACTGCGACCCTGTCCGACCACATCCTTGCTAGGTGTCCTTGGGTAAGTTATCACATTACACTTCAATTTTCTTAGTTGTAAAGAAGAGATAATAATTATACAAAACAATGTAAAACTAGCAGCAAATTCCTGGCACATAGTAAGTAAATGCTCTATAAATGTTAGCTGTTACTATGATCATTATTTGTATTATCAACATTATCATTACCACCACAGTGTCTTGGAGAGAAAGAAGTACAGCCTCAAATAGGATGTGCAGGTGAGAGGAAATGGTAGAAAGCCTGGGGTGGGGATGCAGAGACTCAGATTCCACTGCTGAGCCCATAATCAACCTTGAATAACTTAGCTAAGCTCACAGTGGTACGTAATTGAGAAAAATCCCTGTGTCCTCCCAATCTCAAAGGGATGGTTTAAAGATTAAAAGGGAGGGTAAGTACATACATAGTCTGGAAGCAAAATTTCGGCAGCAATTCAAGGCATTCCTATGTTGTTATTAGAGGTGTTGTTCCAGGAACTGATGAATTGTGACAACTGCCATGCCACTTGAAAACAAGACTTCCCTTTTTCTGCCTTTAAGCTACATAGATTGTTCAGCGTGACTTTTCCAAGCTTCATATTGCTGCCGTCATCTTCTCTAAAGAAAATCTCATCATCTTGTTTCTCCACAAAACCAAACCATATCAAAACTCTGAACTAACCCAATGGGTTTTCAAGGTCCTTTATGATCCGACACCAAAACACCTTCCTAGACTTATCTGTCACCACTTACCCACTTCCCTTGCTGAACCCAAGTCTCTCTACCTGCCAGGTGTACCAACCTCCCAGTTTTTCCCGGGCATCCTGGATCATTCTATCAGTCTGTGCCTTCACAGAGCAGAGAAATGCAGGACTGACTGGGCACCAACTAGGCACCGTGCTGGCATTTTCACAAGTTTGCTCACACTAAAACACTGTGGTATGGACACTTTGAGATACACTTCACAAACAAAAAAAGGGAGGCAGAGACAATTAAAGTACACTAAACCAGGGCTCACAGAGGGTAAGTGATTCTGACTGTGTGCTTCAGAGGCCAAGGCCGGCCCCTCTTCAATCCCAGGCTGCCCCTGCTCAGGCTGGGGATCTCGCAAGGTCTACTTCTGTTGCCACTGCTTCTGGGAGGCCCTCCTCACGCCTCCAGTCCCTCCTTGGATCTCCTGCAGCACTGCACACAGACTTCTGGGGAATTTGAGAGAAGATCTAGCAACACAGGAAAGTGGGCAGGTTTCAGAGCTGGGTAGCCCTTCTTCTAATCCTGGTCTTGAACCTCACCAGTCAGGGGGCAATTCCCTCAAGTGCACCTCACATAGCTGAAGTACGGATTTAGTGAACTAACACCTATAGGGTGCCTGGTTCTTGGGGGTGCTTGCTAAGTGTTAGGTCCCCCACCTTCCTGTCATAAAAACTGGACTCATGGTCATGACACAATGAAAGCATATTGAGGGCAGGGGCCAGCATTGCTGTGAAGACCAGGAGACCCTCTGTCAACAGTCTGGTTCTGCTGTCCTTGGCTTATACGAGAGTCTCGCTGAACCCACAGCATGGCCCACCCTCCATGGATCCAAAGGAAGCTCCCAGTTCCACATTCCAATACCTAGCCCATCACTTCTGAGCTGCAAAGGAGCCTGGGGCACTGCGTTTATTACCTCAGTTTTGCAGGTAATGAAGCCCAGATGATTGGGCTGTGTATTGTACAAAACAAAGGTCTTGTCTGAGTTTAGATTCAGGTTACACTGTGGGATGGTGCCCCAAAAAGTAACTGAGAACACTGGTAAAAATTCCTTCTCTGGACACAGCCAAGCTGGAGTTTTAAAAGAGCCGGCGCTCATTTTGAACCTGAACTCCTACAGCTGAACTACTGTCCTGGTGACTTGGGCTTGAAATACCTGGAAGTTCACTAATAGGCTGGGAACTTAGAGAAACACATGCAGTTTACAGCCAGAGTTGAAGTTACCCCTTTTGGGAACCAAAGACTTCTATTTCTCCCCAGTGCCTGTCCTAGAGTCTTTCTAACTGAGAAGAACTACATTGTGCCTCAGTTTTGTGAATGATCAGCAGACAGCATCCTCCTACCACTAATGGCCATGCAAGGACAAACTGTTCTCTCAGAACCTAATGAGGGAAAGGGAGAGAAAAAGTCACAAACTAATGACTTATCACAAAGAAAAATGTGGGTTTTTGTAACATAAGTTTACAGACAAGGGTAGGAATATGGTATTTGTCCTTCTTCACGTTTAACGTTTAAACAGAAGCCAGTCTTAGCTCTCCCTCCTGAGGGGAGACCATGCAACCTAGCAAATGAAAAGAGCCACGAGCTGTCATATGCGTGAACCGCCAGCTGTCCACACTGTGGAAGTTTCTGATGAGCCTATATTGGGAGCAGTTACAGACAGGGACAGGCAGACACATCTTCCTGGGCCTCTTCCTTCACACGTCATGGCGGCCACCCAGAGACCTCTACAACTTTTCCTGTACAGAGATGAACAAGTCTGAGCTATTCGCCCTCAGCCCTCAGTGGGGTCCACGCTGTAGTCAGATGCAGAAGCACTGCTGTCAAGTAGCTGCACAACAAATTCTGGGCGACACAGTCTAGCAAGAAAATACAGCACCCACCAAACAAGGCAATGGCTTGCTTGGGTTTGGGTTTATTCCTCAGGTATGGCCCCTCAGGAGAAATTCCTAAAAAAGGGCAAAGGAATAAATTCCCCTCTAACTGCCCAGAAACATCAACAAAGTCCGAGAAGGGAGGTGGAAAACACCTCCCCTTCCTTCACCCTAAAAAACAATGACTTCCTGTTTAAGGAGCAGAAGGAGAGGAGCAATTCACCTACTCACAAAGCCCAGCCACTTGGCAGCCATCCAAGAATCTGAAGAGAAACCTTGAATTTTGAAAACATAATAGACAAGGGAGTCAGCTTAAGAAAAGATTTCATCTATCAGCTAACAAGAGGCTGGGGTCATGAAGTAGCGTATTCTTTATACTTGAGAGACCATGCTAAAAATCTCAAAAATGTGCCAGAAGGAGTGGGGGCTGGGGGAGCCCTGTGCAGTGTTCTTAGCATGTAATAGGGGTTGCCGTTTCAAGGAGGCTTATCATTTCTTCTGACATCCTGACAGAAATGTGTAATAGGGAAGTTTAGCAATGTGGGCAGGTAAATTATACAAGGCAGAGAAAATCATTTCACTGTGAATTGAAGCATTGCTGTGGGCCACGGTGGGCTGTGCCACAGCAGCCTGGGCGCCCCCAGCCCCCCAGGCTCCCAAAAGGAGGGGCGGTCTCAGCAAGGGGCAGAGCCCAAGATGAGCATTGGGCTCAAGGGCTCATGTTTACAAAGCAGCAGCCCTTGAAGGGGCAATGTGGATGTTGGCAGGCTTTGCGTTCAGCCTTTTCTAGGCTCCTCTTACTCTCTTGGAAACGTGAGGAGTGAGGCCAAATGGCTCTTGGAAACTGAGAGGCGGGCAAGGCAAGAATGGAGGGTATTCTAGCAAAGCTCTCTGGTAACCACTTCTCTACACCTAGGACGTAACGAAAAGGGCTGTTCCACATGACGCCGCCGAAGATTCTGAAGGGCCTTCTAATCATCGGAGAAAGATTAAACTGCATTCAGTAAAATCTGAGTTAAGCATATTTAACTGGAATCTGAATCTTTTAAAATTATGCACCTGCATCTCTGTTAGTGATACATCCGTACTAGACGGACCAGCACGTTACCCACGCCCCTCCACTTCACATCCCACACACATGCTATATAGTCCATTCACCTAGCAGGAAAAACTAGATAGCAAGACACTTTTTCCTCACCAGAGAAAGAACTACTTGTCTGTCCACTGCATTTTAATTGTACCAGGATGTGGACAAAAGAAGTTAAAACTGCTTCTGGGTGGTTTTGTGACTGGGTTCCCTGGAGCGCTCAGAGCTGTCCCTCTCTAGGCCAGAAAGGCTGCTCCTGCCTCCCTCCCAGGGAGACAGCACATGGCTGAGATATGGACACAAAGAAAAGGGAAAAATGACAGTCATCCACGATTTTCTGACATTCTTATTAAGTTGGTTGCTACTAAGCACCACATGTGGCACGTAGTACTTCCTCCCTCTTAATAAAGCGATCCCATTAGGTGGGTAAAATGACCCCCCTTTATGGATGAGAAAACTGAGGCCCAAGTCACAGAGCTGGTGGGTTGAGACCCAGGTCTACAGTTGTTGCAGTTTCCACTGTGCTGTGCTGCCTGGAATAAAGGAATGTATGGTTGTCTCCTCACCCCAAGCAGCACTGCTCACACTCTCACACTCACTGTCATGTGTACACACATACACACACCCACACAGACGCATACAAAGTCCTTTTTGGAAGAGGCATTTGAAGGAAACTGGGGAGTTTAATAAACATACCTGACTTAACACACTGGGGAGGTGTGCAGGGCGGAGAAGACTTCTTGGCTCCGCCGTCAGGCCTCCCCGGCAGCCTTGGGCCCAAAGGAAGGCTGCAGTGCCCTAAGAAAATCACACTTCACGCTCCAGGGCCTGCCAGCCAACAAGTGTAGCCAGGTGAAACCAGATTAAAAACGGACATCCAGGGCCACTGCCCAGGGCCTCCTGCCACTGGAGGAGAGGTTATGGGAGGTGGTGGGAGAGCAGGTGGGGCAGTGGGCGGGGAGCCAGTTGGGGCTGGCCTGGCTGTGGGGGTGCCTCAGGCTGTGTGTGTTCTGACCGCCCGTGGATGGAGACTTGCCTTGTATGGACGGAGTGGCTGTCCTGCCCGCTCTCAGCAGAGGGTTGTACCTGGGGCCACCGCTATCAGTCACAATCCAGCCCTGCCCCTTCCAAGTTCTTCCATCTTCTCTATGTGGTCTAGAAATCTGGCTAATGCTGGTATCTCTGAACCCTTTACAGTAAGTAGGCATTAATTAATGCCAAATGACAATAGAATTTCTCCCACATTACACATGACACTCGCATTAAGAGCAAACATGTTCATTTGGATTGATGTTGTGAGTACCACAAGAATTTACAATGATTTGCCAAGGTTAAGAAGTAAACTCTCTTTAAGTAAGAGTTCTCTTTAACCAAAATAAGAGTAAAAGCTTTTAGAAGTGATTGTTAACTATAATAACAATTTGGTCATGCGCTATGTAAATCTTATATAAGGATGGAACTGGTGGTAAGTGGCTGGGGGCACCAAAGCTGAAACAAGTGAACCAGGCTGACTGTTGGCTTTCTGTGTCAGCTGAGGAAGAAAACTAACGTTTTTTAAAGCACCTATGATGTGCCTTCATACAAAAACTTGTGCATGCATGTCTTATTTCATCCTCACAGCAACCCTGTAGGCATATATCAGTATCACGCCAGCTTTAAATCTCAGAATACCGGAGTTCAGAGGGGATGAGGTACTGACAAAGCTCGCACGGCTAGAAAGCGGCACAGCTGTCACCAAAAACAGGTCTTCCTGACCCCAATCTCATGGTTCCTTCCTACAAATTTGTATCTCTGCTAGGCAGACTGTGCATCAGAAGCCTTAGGGGTACCTTTAGAAATACAGATTCCTGCACTCCACCTGGAAATTTCCCACCTGGAAACTTCTGCATCACAGTCCCCAGGGCAATGCCGAAGCATCTCTCTGTGCACAGCACTCTGGGTGACTGTGGTGTGCAGTGAGGTGGGGAACCTCCCTCCACACTCAGCTGCTAAGAAGTCCCACATTCCTATCTAGCCACCTGACCAGATGTTACATCTCTTCTTCTGCTCTGCAGGCCGCCACCCTCAGCTTGCTAACAATCTGATCAGATGAATGAGCCAGGGCCGGGCACAGATGCTATGAGCATCTTTGCTCTCCCTACTTCAGTCCTTGCCATTGCCACCTGCAGTGTCCAGGACCAAGGCCACCAGAGACAGGGTGGCCCAGGCCTAACCACAAGCATGACTGGAAATAAAGTTGCAAGTTTGGGAGCTTCCCCCACAGCCCACGGTTCAGAATATGACAGGACTCTTACTACTGCCCAAACTCACCTGATATTTTCCACTCACTACTGGAATAACACCCAGGAATGCAGAGAGAGCAGTACCAAAATCAGCACCAAAGGCATGTTCCTAGTTGAAACTTAAAAATGGAAACAGACAAATGACAACAATAAACGAGTACAAAGTGTATGAGAGTTTGTGTGGTGGGTAATGCTGATGGGGGACTGAGGAATCAACAAGAGGATCCAACTCCCTAAACCTGGTCTAAGCTGTGAGGCAGCAGCAGGCTCCATCTAACACTGACAACAGTAACAACAACTAGCATTTCAGTAACTCCTGTAGACTGTGTTTCATCTCTTCACCATGGCCTTATGAGGTAAGAATTCTCACTGAGGTTCTGGAGAGGTTCGATGATTTTTTAAGTCACACCAGCAGTTGGTTATGAATTCTAGGCCCTCTGAGTCCAATACCAAAACTTAAGCCCACTTTCCTCATCACTGGATCCTAGAGATGGGCTGAGCGTTAGAAACTCAAAGACTTTGATAGTTTATCGTTGTGACTGAGCAGGGAAGGTTTAAACAGAGAAGTCAAAACAGTGTCACCTTCACAAAACAAGAGAGGACACTCATTGAGGTTTTACAATCTGACTACATCAGAAGGTCTGGAGACCCACATCCTTTGTGGCAGTCACTGTTCTTTGCCTACCCAGAAGCCATTTCCACCGCTTCTTTCCTGCTAACAGAACTCTAAGACAGCACAATACCAACTGCCAAGGACCATCAGGAGTGGCCAGGGAAATCCAGGCCCTCTTTGCCAGATACTTGCTTCTCCCTTTTCCTTTGTACCTAGGAGTGAACTGTTCTAGCCAAGGAGATGTAAAGGGCCCTTGGCCAACTGCCTCCTTCTTGTCTGCCTTTTGCATGTTCTGTAAGCACCTGTGAATGTTACCTTATAAGGAAAAAGGGTTTTTGCTGATGTGACTCAATTAACGATCCAGAGATAAGGAGATTATCTCAGGTTATCTGGGTAGGCCTTAAATGCCACAAGTGTCCTTGTAAGAGAGAGGCAGAAAGAGATCAGACACACAAAAGAGGAGAAAGGTATGTGAAGACAGAGGCAGAGATTGGAATGATGTGGCCACAAGCCAAAGAATGCCAACAGCCACCACAAGCTGGAAGAGGCAAGGGACAAATTTTCCTCGAGAGCCTCTGGAGGGAGTGTGGCCCTGCTGACACCTTGATTTTGGCCCAGTGGGAATGATGTTGAACTTCTAGCCTAGAGAATTGTGAGAAAACAAATTTCTATTGTTTTAAGCCACTAAGTTTGTGGTAATTTGTTACAGCAGCCACAGGAAACTAATATACTGCCAAAGCCACTGTTAGGCATTCTCTTACTGCAGCTGAATACATCCTAATTTACACATCTCTGTGATACTTAGAAGGTAAAACTTAAGAAGGACTGATGTAGGTATTGCTCCCATCTTTGACCATTAGAGGTAGTTCCTAGAAAGCGTGTTTTCTGGGGATCCCCACAGGTGCTGGGAAGTCTCCCTGAGATCACCCACCTCATTGCTGCCACCTTTTAGAGAGCACACCTACCACTAAAATCCCCATCATTGTTTCACTGGCAGTGAATTGATGTAGTGTTCCCAAAGCCCACATTCACTGAGAGTGGCCACGCTGGCAGGCAGGTTCCTCAGTGACCTCGGTCCTAAAGCACATGTCTGCTCTGTGAACACTTGCCAGGACCTGTGGAACCTGCACCTCCTAAGTACGTATCACACACGAGGCTCCGTGTTAGCAATGGTGTAAAGAACATCTCTTGGGGTTGGGAGTCTAAGGCAGGGAGGATGAGGGGAGGGAGAGAAGGGCCCAGGAGGTTGGGGAAGGGACTTTTAAAAAATCTCACTCTACACAATAGGAGTAAATTCAACAGAAATTAATTTAAAAGCCTCTTCAAAAGATAAACCAAAGCTTAGGTAGAGAGGGAACTTTGGTGAAATCTACTTATAGATTATAAAGGCTGTCTTCATCATCAATCTTCGGTTGGGAGCCTACCACCTGTGCTTTTTCGGGTATCTCCTGCTCCTCCAAAGCTTAGTGATTTCCTGCTGAATCTCTCTCCACAAAGTCTTCCTTTCCAAATTTCACTGATGATGACATGGCCATGATTCATATCTCTCTGATCTTCTACCACTTCAAGACATACCCATTTTGGTTCCCATTTCCCAAGAGGTCTACTCCTGGGGAGCTGACTGACTTGGTTGTAATGGATTCGTCATTAATGCGTGTTAGGGGTTTTTTGGTGTGTGTGGTGGCGGGGGAAGCAGTGGTAGGGGACCAGCAGGGGTAACATTTAGAAGGGACTGAAATCTAAAATTTACTTAGTACTTATTATGGGCCACATCATTCTAGACGTTTTGTATCTAGATTAACAAACAAAAAACAAAACAGCCGCAGCTCAAAGGCATTAAGTGAACTGTCCAGGGTCACAGTCACACAGCAATATCTTGATAAAGCTGGAATTGTGGTCTCACCACCTCTACCTTTCTAGGCATCTCCAACACCCAAAGCTTAGTGACCTCCTGCTGTCTGATTCCCACAGGGCCCCTCACAACCAAACCTTTCGGAGCGATGGCCTGGCCTGCTGGACTGCACAGTTTATGTCCTTTCTACAATAGGCTAGCTTTCATGAAGAGCTCAGCCAGATATAGAATGCCTTGGCCAGTTTAAAATCACATGTCTTACCATTAGGCAAAAACCACAGTGTATTCATTGAGGCCAAAAATCATTGATGAGTACTAAAATTAGTGGGTGAAAATACGGTGAGAAACAGGCATTAGCATAGTCTCAAAGTCTCTCTCTACAAGATCCTTATTAATTTGAAAATTAAGGAAAAAAAATAGTAACTTTACAGGGAGAAACCTGGTATACATCAGCTTAACCGAGAGATCCAAGCTGCCATCACCAGCAGGAAGACCTCACATGCCCCCTGATGTGGTGCACCAAGAAGCGCACGTCACTTCCCTGGCATTCCTGTCAAAACGGTATAACCTCAATCTAATCAGGAGAAAACATCAGACAAACTGAAGGACGGATAGTCCACAAAATAACCTGCCTGAATTGTTGAAAAAAGGATATAATTGGGGAACAGACGAGCTTTGAATAAGGTCTGTAGAGTTAGCTAACAGTATCATACGAAAGTTAATTTCCTGGTTTAGATATTCGTGCTATCGTTTTATAAGATATAACATTAGGGGAAGCTGGGTGAAGGGTATATAGGAATTTCCTGTACTATTTTTTGTAAGTCTAAAATAACTTCAACATAAAAAAGTAAAAAAAGAACAACAAAAAACCCCCCAAAAACCACATGCTTTCTTCTTCTTTTTTTTTTAATCTTTTTTTTTGTGTGTGAGGATCAGCCCTGAGCTAACATCCATGCCAATCCTCCTCTTTTTGCTGAGGAAGACTGGCCCTGAGCTAACATCTATTGCCAATCCTCCTCCTTTTTTTTCCCTTTTTCTCCCCAAAGCCCCAGTAGATAGTTGTATGTCGTAGTTGCACATCCTGCTAGTTGCTCTATGTGGGACGCGGCCTCAGCATGGCCGGACAAGTGGTGCGCCGGTGCGCGCCCGGATCCCAACCCGGGCCGCCAGTAGCGGAGCGCACGCACTCAACCGCTAAGCCACAGGACCAGCTCCCTCCACATGCTTTCTTAAAGGATTATCTTAATGTTGGAATTATGTCTGACGGCAACTGCTATCTCAAGAGGGCCCTCTGGGAGTCTGGCTCCCCAGCACGTAAGCAGTCACTTGGCCTGTTTTAAAGCTGGTCTTGAAGGTGTGTTAGTGCCTAGGGGTCCTGACCTTGGGAGCCCACACCCTGTTCTGCTCCCCAGGGCCGGTTGTACCTTTGAAGAGCAACTTTTAGCACTCCTAGAGGAGAAATTGGAAGAGTTGGCTCCCAGGAGGTATCAAGTCTAGTTGAGCTTTTAGAGGCAGACTATTTCACTTTCAAGTAAAGAGGAACGAGGAGAATGGTGGGAAATCCAGCTCTCTTCTCTACACAATCCCCTTTCAGGTTTCTGCAGGAGATAAATGTGAAGGGCGAAAGAGGTGAAATGGTTCTGCTTATATTCCTTTTTCCTTCCTTATTTTTAGCCAATGGAAACAGCCTCCTACCTTACTTCCTGCCAGTAGCCTAAAACCTTAAAGCAGCCCAAAGCAGACAGCTGCTTGTTATACCAGCACCTCTGCTTTGTTCCTCTGTCCTTGCGTATGGCAGCCAGGAGGCTGGACTTGTAGTCCCTGAGGGCCCCGCCAGTTCTGCCAGGCCCCGAAGAGCTGCCCAAGGTGAGACTGCTGCGAACCCCACTGTTCTTTAAGACCAGTGAATCCTACATGTTCAAGGAAGGTGAGCCAGCCCCCTCTCGGCTGCAGACCAGCAGGATGGAAGCTCAGCTCCTGTGTGATTCTGCTCTGGTTTTCTTAAAGAAAGCTACGGAATCTGAGGATATAAGTGACTGCTCAGTCCACTGGAAGTAAGACACTAAAATATTGTCACCAAGGATGATGTAGTATGACTCTGATACTAACCAGAGAAGGCATGGGGTACTATCACCAAAGCATTAAGATTTTGCCTCAGTTCATCCCCTGTTTCAAGTTCCTCATTTGTAACATGAAGATTACATATTCTTTCATCAGGGTGTTATGAGGTTTAAATGAGCTAATGTACGGTGCTTTAACACATTTAGTATAAAAACTACACAGGTTGCACAAGAATGTGAATGCACTTAACACTATGGAAATGTACACTTAAAAATGGTTAAAGATAGTAAATTTTGTTATATGTATTTTGCCACAACTAAAAAAATAATAAAGTCATTCAGTATATCACAAAAAAAATTATACAAACGTCAGGTGCTATGATTAATATACAGTTATTTTTTTCTTAATGGTTATCATCACCTCATATATTTATTCCAAAATTAGACGCAGACAAAATCTCAGCGTTCTGGCCGGGCTCCCACTCACTCCCACGGCTCCAACTGTCTCTGCTACTCAGATAGCTCTTGGTCTCCCAGACGCTCCCAGTTCTCATCACTCCTGTGCCGTAAATGTGCACACTCTTCTGAACTCATCCAGCAGAGGGTCTTGCAAGCTCTTCCCTGAACTCATATTTCCTATATCCCCCACTCTCAGTGCCCAATTGATGGTATCATCAATACCTCCCCAAGCAGCCTTACGTGAAACCTCAGTCATCTATGACTCCTCCCTAATTGCCACATCCCAGTGATCACGAAATCATGACAATTCCACTTCAGAAATGTCTCCAAAATCTAGCTCCTTCTTTTCCTATTACTTTAGTTGAAATCCCTAACACCTCTCACCTAGCTTATGATGACAACTTCTCTTTAGTCATTTGGCCAAAGTTTCCCTCCCTTCCATCCCACCCTTCCACCACTGCTGCAATTCTCTTCCAGAAAGCCAAATTTGATGTATCATTCACCTACATAAAGTACTCAGTAGGCTCCCAACGAGATCAAGTCCAAACTCTTATCTTACCATACAAAGTCTGTTTACATGGAGCCGTTTATATCAACCTACATTCATAGTCAATCTCCTCCCACTCTACCATGAACCTTGTTCCATATAAACAGAAGTACTCATGCTTCTCTCCATATGCTAAGCCTTTCACAACTCTGCTTTTTACAAATAATATCCCCTTTGCCTATTATCTGCACCATCCTTGCTACCCAGCAATCATCTACATCCATGTGTTTCAGCAAGATCTAACTCAAATGCCTATTCTCCTAGACAGTATGGTTTAGTTTTTTGCATTCAGACATCATACCATTCCTCAGCATACACCAGAGGGGAGGCCGGTGGGGTGTAGTTTATAATTCATCAAGGTACCTCAGTTTTGTCTTCAATTAGACCATATCTCTCTGAAGGCTGGTTATGTCTTCGTTATCTTTCCATCCCTAGTTCCCAGGACAGTGCTTGGCTCAGCACATAGTGTGGGCTAAGTTTGTTGAATGAACATTAGTGAAAGAAGCCATGACTGAGCTTATAACCTTTCAGTCTTAGGAAAATCATTTCAGCAAGGCCGCCTGCTATAGTTTAAGAAGTACTGTACTGGACACAAATTAGGTACTTTGGGATGACCACAATTCCTTTGGACAAGTAAGTCACATTTTGTACCCTCTATAAGTAATTTACTAATTGGCATTCTAGTGATTTGGACCCTTGTATATCTCAAGATGGCTCTCTTATACTTGGGGAATAATTCATCATCCACTATATTAAAAATATTAATGAATTCTGCACTATTCTGAATACATGTACACATGAACACTCACTATAAAATCCTGTGCACTTCCATAACTTTTAATAGCTTAACTTAAGCAAGATAGAACTAATCTGTGAATGGCATTTATGATGATTCCATGAATATTTAGGCAACCATTGTAAATAACTGTAAACATGTGCTCATATTCGAGACCCTGTGATCGCCATAAAGTGCTAACTTTGGATGATCAAGGTAGCTTGGATGGCTGGCAAGAGGAAGTGCCTATGAGCACCTTATCCCACATGGCAGGAAGGTTGGAGTATGCTTTATAGACACATTGTTGTCTGCCAAACTCTCACTTTCTGGGCCCTCTATCCACTCCGGCACCACATAGAGTTACCTCCAGAGTAGCTCTTTTGAACAACATCGCCCTGTCTTTTTACCCATAGCCAAATGATTCAGGTACGAGCACTTGACTTTAGCTAGGCCAATCTACAGTCCTTTCTGGACAACCTGCCCCCTGGAACCTAACCCAGCTTAAGCCAATCAGAATCCTCTCCTTGAATTTAGTAACTGCAGTGGAAAAGGAGACAGTCTGTCTTCCACCGGCTGAAGTTGAAAGGTGTAATGCTCAGGAGGACGGGTCATGATTTCCACCAAAAGGAGAAACCAAGTCTCACAAACAATCAACAATAAAGTGGACAGGCAAAAAGAAATAGAGATAAGACAGGGAGGGCACTTAATTCCCTGTTCCATGCTTCTAAGTCCCATATCTCTGCCCTTCTGATGGTTTGGTTATTTCAACACTTACCTGTATTCCAAAAGCCTATACATTTCCTTATTTGTTAGTCTGAATT
The DNA here is from genome assembly GCF_057802395.1 of Ceratotherium simum simum. NCBI lineage: Eukaryota > Metazoa > Chordata > Mammalia > Perissodactyla > Rhinocerotidae > Ceratotherium > Ceratotherium simum. Next base: position 28,824,429 of record NC_141925.1, read on the forward strand.
TAATTTCTGTTACATGAAACAAAAAAGAATCTTATAAACAAAACAAAATCCTGCTAACATAAACACAGCCAAAGCTGTTAAATCTTAAGAGCTTTAAAATGACTCAATGACTTCACGAAGGCTCTTGTAGGAGTTCTGTTGTAAGTATTTAAGAATGTGGAGGTCATATATTTCATCTAGCTACAGAAGGTTGATGAATCCCTTTATACAATGAATAAGTGCTTTGTAATTAATTTGTTGGGTAAATTGAATTTTTTTCAGTGTCTACTCCTCTTAAAGTGGGCCTACCTACACATCATTAGAGGTTCAGGAAGGAGTGAGGGTACAAGCGTGACCCTACTTAAACAAAGTAAATAGTCCACATATGTTGTCATGTTGTCTCCAGGGAATACATTATTTAAAATTATTGCTACATTCTAAACAGACCATCTGAGAGGAATAATTACTTTTCAATGACTGGATCAATATTTTTCTTCTTCTCCTTTACTATTTGAGTGATTGGATCTAAGGCCAGAGGAGAAAATCAGGTCAGTCCCCTGGACCTACTACAATCTAGAGTGCAAGATCAATGCGTATGCTTGGGACCCCAAGGAGGGTATGTGGCCAGGGAGCACAATTCTTAGCGTGCTAACTTAATTTCAAAATTCTCAATGAGAAAAGCCATGCCTATCTATGGCTCTTCTGTTGTAGCATTTTAAAAAGTGCCCCAAGGGTACAAGACATAACTCATTTTATGTGTGGTTTATTGAATAAGTTCATGAATTTATGACCCTACCACATATACTGCTAAGGGGAACAGGAGCTTGTCCATTCTCTCCAGGAGGGGTAACATCTCAAGCTTGGAAGAGAGAGAGATGATGGGGCCAGAGAAGTGGAGAGAGGTCTTTCTGTGAGAGAACAAAAGGTAATGTCCACGCTGTAGGTGTGGTGCTGGACATTCAAGTGTCCAGCACTCAGGATCTACCAAAATGGAATTTGTGGATCCACCACCACTTGGATCCAAGATGATTTTACTCTGGTGGACAAAGTGGGCCCTAATCTGTATCCCACTCATCATTTAGAGACAACCTTAAACTGCCCTTTTAAGGTACATGATTCAACATAAGTTTGTTACAGACTTTCCAATAAGTATAAAGAACGCTAAGCAACATAAAAGAATGAGGCATTTTGCCGGAGTGACTGCTTACCCTTAACCTAACAAAATCAATGCCTTTCAAGCACCTTACAAATACCATTTGCATGCAAGTAATGTGCTAACTGCAAATGGGACTTATTACTTAATTAAAGCTCATCACAGAGCATCTTTTTGAGCAATATTTTGTTGGATGTTAGAATTACAACTGAAAGTGATAAAATACTCTTTGAGCATTTCCTTTTATTCCAACATATTATGATTCTCTCTGCCTTTTCTTATCAGTCCTCAGGCTTATCAGAATGTAGCTTGAGGGAGAGCCCAGCTTAGTGGCTAAGAACGCTGCCTCAGAAGCTAGACAACCTGGGTGTGAAACCCGGTTCTGCCAGTGGCCTGTGCAAGACTTGAGGCATGTTACATATGCCTCTATGACTCAGTTTCCTCCTCTGTCAACTGGGGATAATATTAGCCCCTACCTATTAGGGTTGTAGTGTGGATTAAATAAGTCAATATATGTAAAGTATATATAAGCACTATTTAGATAATAGTTATTATTATCTCTGTGTAGCATGGAACGCTAGAAATCTTACAGAATTTGAAGTCAGCAAGATCTAGATAAAAGGTAAGAATCCCATCTCTGCCACCATTAGGACATGGCAGGTTATCTCTTTAAACCTCTGTTTCCTTATAAGTAAAATGGGGTAATCATGTCTATACTACATTGGGTTGGTGTGAAGACTGTATGCAATAATCTGTAAAATCTCCTGGCAAACATTTCTAACTGGGTTTACGAGAGTATCAGGCTACATGGATAGACATGAATTCTGCCATACTGAGGACCCGTGCTTCCTTCCTTTCGTCTGACCTCAGGCAGATAAGAACAATAAAAATCAGCACAATGCTTGGCAGGGACTGGCACTTATGCTGGGCTCTCCTCGGAGAAGAGGCTACTACCTGATCTACTTCCACAGGTTAAACATCAAGGAGAGAGAGCGAGAGCAGCCTGCAGTGGGTACTGTGGTCAGCCCCGGATATATGCACAAGGCAGCCTATCACCTGCCCATCTGGATGTCTGGAGACATGCACATTTGCAGGCTGGCTCCCATAAATTCTTTCCCTGGCTTCCTTCTCAGGACAAGAGGAGAACAGCCCCTGCTTAGGCCACCCCCCTACAGCACCCCTGTGCAAGAAGTCAGGGCTCTTGGGCTCCCCTCAGACCGCCTGCCTGAAGCACACACTGGAGCCGGGGAACTTGCCTGAGAAGCCAGTAAAATTTTAATGCACTCTGTAGAGCGGTCATGTCATACTCAGTTATGGCAAATAATCCCAGATGCCTGCAGAGGTAAAATGGAGCTGTAATGTGCTTGCCTCCTAACCCGAGCTGACAGCAATGATGTACGACTACCATTAGCGGAAAATATCACTTCAACTAACCCATGATCCAGCTCCGCTCAGGGTCACATTATCCATGAGGAACAAATTACACTCCCAAAGTAAATACAAATTTTCTACACGAAATGGGTACAAAAAAAGGGAAGGGGGTGATCTGTTCCCTTTGCCAGCACACTGCTGAGTGACACAGATGATAAAGGACAGGACAAATCATTGGCTGACAGAGTACTGTGCCGTAATCAGCTCAGCCGGCACGCACTCCAGCCGATAAACACTATATTCTCCCCTCAGTGGCAAATACATAATCTTTCACATGGACATGACTGCTTTGGATATTTACTACCATTTGGGCTGCAGGAACACCACAAGCAGCATTTGCCATCAGACAAGGAAAGGCCCTGTGGCCTTGGTGGACCCAGAGAGCCTCTGCAAGGGTGGGAGTCAGTGTCTGGGGACAGACAAGAGGGTTCTTGAGGAGGCAGATGGCAACACAGAGTGAAAGCACTTTGGGGGCACAGGTAGCACCCTAATCCCTTCTCCCGTGTGCTGGTCACAAGAAGAAAACAGTCTGGAGAGACTTACATGAGATGCAAGAAGCCCTGGACCAGAAGCTCAGCAATGAGCCTCTGTTCCAGGCCCAGTTCTTCTCCATGCTGCCTGGGTGACTGTGAAAAGGCCCTTTTCTTTTCTGGGACTTAGATAATCAACAAGGCACTTCCTGGTATAACATTAATATTTACAGGGCACCTACTGAGTGCCAGGCACATGCTAGATGTGGGGTACTTGCTGGGAGCCTATGATTTAATAAGATATTAAATGTTTACACGGAGGTATACACTAAAAGAAGACTGAGTTCCTTCCCCAAATATGCTTCATGCTTAATCTGCTGGTTGCTATAACCTCCATCCCTAATTACTCATGGTGGCCCAAGGGCTGACTCTGCCACTCATCTGTAAGGGTTAAAACACATACCTTGTAGCTCTGGCCTTCTCACCTTTGACAACTGCTTCTCAGGTTAAAAAAAATGTCATGTTTCAAAAGAGCTTGTACATCTAAGTTGTCAGTGGACCCAAACTGTATTTATTCAATGTTTATTGAGGCACTGCCATGTTTGAATTTTTAGAAGTTAGTGGGGGGCCGGCCCCGTGGCTTAGTGGTTGGGTGCACGCGCTCCACTATGGGCGGCCTGGGTTCGGATCCCGGGCACGCACCGACGCACCGCTTGTCCGGCCATGCTGAGGCCGCATCCCACATACAGCAACTAGCAGGATATGCAACAATGACATACAACTATCTACTGGGGCTTTGGGGAGAAAAAGGGAAAAAAAAAATAAAAAAAGGAGGAGGATTGGCAATAGATGTTAGCTCAGGGCTGGTCTTCCTAAGCAAAAAAAGAGGAGGATTGGTATGGAAGTTAGCTCAGGACTGATCTTCCTCACAAAAAAAAAAAAAAAAAAGAAGTTAGTGGGGTTGTGGGTGGATAGATAGATACAACCCAGGTCTCCCATAGCATGAGGAGAGTGAGGTACAAAGAGGAAGACAGCAAGTGTTCTCAAATGCCACTTCTGGGCATATCCCAACTCATCCTGATGTATAGGGAAGCAGCATATGTGAAAAAGAGCCTAGATCTTGGAATCTGAAGACACAGTTTATATGTCAGCTCCATCACCAACCAGCTCTTAAGTTTCATTTTCTTTATTTGTAAAATGATGACATTTGCTTGAGAAGATAAAGTCCTTGAAAGGACCTATCATTGAGCTTGGCACACTGCATATAGTCAACAATGTGGTATATGAGGATACATGTAGATCCCCACAATAAGTATTTAAATAAGTTATATAAAATGACATTTGTAAAGGTGTTTTGAATAATACAAAGTTCTCCACAATGTGAAATGGTGCTTCATCTTATTATTTAGTTATTACTATTAACTCTAATCTCATTTGTTCACTGCCCCCAAGAAATGAGTAGCATCAACATTTTTCGACCAACAAATTAGGGAGTCGAAAAATCATTAAGAGTCCCAACAAGGAAAGATGAAGCTCAAATTGAGCCCCTTGGTTACCACAACCACTCATCTCAGGGGTTCCTGGTCAGTACCTTACTTCAAATGCTCCATTCCACTGTCTCATATACTTGGTAGACCATGAACCAAGCCTGGGCTTGGAACTGCAATGGAGAAAGCTGCTTCTGGTTATTCTTCAAGCAACTGGAGATGTCATGCAGGTTTACAGCCAGTACTTCTCAACATGATGCTCATGAGAATAAACAGGGAAAAGCTCTAGAAGGGGTTCAATTTGACCTACCCAGCTGTAACTTTGATAAAAAAGGAAAGAAGAGAAAATAATATCCATCCATTGAATTTTGGGACTTCTGAAAGTATAAAATTTGGCTAATTACTAATACCTCCTAATACAGAGATTTTATTATCTTTATCACTCCCATATGGGAAAGTTATGAGAAGCAATTATCTGTAATTGTATCACTACCTAAAATTTGCCAAGAGGGGATCAACTAAGTCAACCACATACACACACAAATATACATGTGCATGACCAAAAAGAAATTCGTTCATCTTTACTGAGGACAGAACTCTCTCCAATCCAAATATAGAATAAGATAGACTTTTCCAACAACCAAAGAGCAGCCCAGGTTACACTCAATGACAAGCCACTAGCATAAACATGTTAAAGGCATCACTAGTACAAATGCCTCTGCTTATGACCTTCCTGATACTCAGGTGGCTCAGTGTTCATAGTCAATTTCATGAGGCTGAAAGCTGTCACCTCCACCTAACTCCTCCTTAGCTTTGCAATCCTCCCTTCAGATAAGCCATAAAATCTAAGCCAATGGTTCATTCTAAGAGAAAGCAGCTGACCTTTTCTCTGGGAACGTAGAATCATATATCCAATCCCGGAGGCTTACAGAAGAATTCCTTTTACATGTCAAACAATATTCATTACCAATCAAATGAGTTCTTGAAACACACTATGTAAGCTAGCTCTTCACTAGTTCCCATGCTCTCCTAAATAGTTAAGGTAATTGAGAAGCAAGATTAAACTAATTGCTCTGCTGCCTATTGACAGGTGCATGGTGACAGACCCAATGAATGGAGTCAAGCAACTACAACGCATATGGTGGTTCATTGGTCGATACTTGGGAAAAAAACTGCGAATAAATATAAATGACTGAATGAAAGAATCAACAAATAGGTAATGACCCTGGTTTAGACATTAGGCTCATATGTAAGTTTCCTTTACTTACTTGAAAGAGTCAACACAGATGTGCCTGGACCTTTTCACTATGATTATTCCCTCTTAGGAATTCTAGAGAGATGAAAGAATGGAGACAATTTTTATATAATCTTCCCTCTACCTTGGCAGAGAAAATACAAGCACATATTAATTTCCCTCTAGGTCTGCCATGTTGTTGGGGCCTAGGTAAACAGCTACATAGAAAATCAGGATATTCAGTACTAAACCACTGAATCCAGTCTCATTTTATAGATGACAAAACTAAGGTACAGCAACATTAGGTAACTTGCCCAAGGTCACACAGCTGGTTAGTGAGAAATTAGAAACCAGGTCTTCTCCAGTATCCTTCTCCATTACCTGCCCAGGATGAATAGTGGAACATCTAGAACCTGTTCATCTCACTATTCATTCTAAGAAACAACAGTTTAGCTGAAGATGTCTGACAAATTTCCAATAATTCTTGAGTATTTATTTTATTGATTTATATTTGATCAAAAATCTACACATTTATAACCTCTATCTTGTTCAAGTATATGACATGGTAGTAATGGACAGATAGATATTCTACACACACATTAAATGTGAGTGAAGCAATGTTTGGTTTGGCATGGAAATGCTATGATATGAAGTAGAAAAAAATTAATGAGAGTCAGGATTTAAAATAATTTGCAGTAGAAATTTAATCCCAAGATGGTATCAATACGAATTTTGGAAGGACACGATGGAATTAAGCCAATTGGAAATACAGTGATGTTGGAAGAACAATAAAATGTCATTTTGACCCAGATATAATCTTGGAGGGGTAAGAAGAGGTTGAGTGGATAGGCATTATGGAAATCAGGCATCCGAAATGGAAAGCTCTTGAAACAGCCAGGAACTGTAGAAATTTCCCAAATAAGCTTGGAAATTTATAAATGGCTTAGAAGTATCGTATGAGAAAATGAAACTGCAAAAGATGTACAGAAGCCTGAAGAAGAGACCACTTATTTGTTGGTGTCCAGAAAATAAACACTGGGATTCATAGGAGGTACACACAGGTTTGAGTACCAGTTTTCTGAACTTGTTTCACTTATCCCCTCCATTTGGAGATGAGTATCCAGGAAAGGAAATAAAAATTTAGCAAAACAATGAACAATTCTGACCAGCTAATTTGTGCTAGGCACTACGCAAAGTGCTAGGGATATAAAGACAAGAACATGGGTCCCTGCTCTCCTCTGGGGCTATGGTTGTTTGCTTTGCTGCTAAGAAATTGGAAGAGAGGAGAAAATTCCCATCTCTAGATGCAAAATAGGACAGCATGTCTAAGTTGTCTCCTGAACAGAATATGTCCTATTTCAAAACCAAGAATGGGGGTTCTACAAGCAACCATGAGGGCCTTCTGAGCTTCTGGAATGTTGCTGAGGGTGCACAATCTTTAGCAAGTGTGAAATGTGACCAATCAAGGGATGAGACTCTTCCATTATAAGCACAAGCCACATGCCCAGTCTTCAGTTTGATATCTCAGCAGTTTCTGGGACCTTCAGGAGCCAAGTAAGGCAGGTGGTTTGTGTTGAGTTAGGAACATAAGCCTCTGCTGGTTTTCTTGTTGCTTTTCTTAGAGGCTGTTCCTTTCCCACACAAGTGAATAGAAAATGATCAAAAACAACAAACTTCACATGAATTAAAAAATTAGAATGCACCAAAACAAGTGTGCATTTGTGGTGAGAGGGAGCTGATGTGGAAAATCAGTGGTACAGCATTTATAATTAGCCAGTGTCCCAGCAGGCTGTCCCAGATATTGGTGAGCAAGTCACAGGAACCAAGCAACCTTCTCCAGGTAGTCACTCAAATTAAAAGCCCAGAGGGAGGAAACTGCAGTCAGGAGTCATGTTAGTTGCTTCTCTAGGAAAAGGACAAGGGTTCATATCTATAAGGAGGTTGTGTACATACATATACTGCATGTATCGATACACCATTCATCTATAAACGTAAGCACATGAGTGCATGTTCACACACAACACCTCTATAGATTTCAAGTCTTTCTCCTGAGCTGTCAAAATTTTAAGAGCATTAAACAAGCAGCAAATAAATGTATCTCTTTGGCATTTGTTATATGGCCGTGGTTCTCAAAACCAACTGTGTATCAAAATCACCTAGGAAGCTTTTTAAAAAAATACAGAGACTGTGGCCCCACCCATGTACTGAGTCAGACCCTCTCTCCCGTCATGGGTATCTGGGAACTGCAGTGTTTGGCACGTGGGACAAGGGCTGTACAATCCACTTAATTGCCATCTGATCCTTCCAGCACGCTGGCTCTTGGCTCCAGGTTGTGCCCAGAGGAAAGCCCGATGTTTGGGATAAGGAGTTTAAAAAAATCACTGTTTGGGGACCCTTCCAAATTTCACAAATTTCCATTCAGCTTGTGTCAGGAAGAAGTGCCCTAGGGGATGAAGGCTGAGCCTCGGGTTCTAGTGGAAAAAATCACAGCTCACGTCCTCTGGCAGGTTTTCTGGCGGATCCCGAGCTTTCCAAAGAGGAGGATAGCCTTCCTCCTTCCCCAAGCAATTCTCTTTCACTTCACCCCAAATAAAACTAACGAAAGCTAACATTCATGGAGCACTTACTATGGCCAGGCTCTGAGCCAAACACCCTCAATTTAATTGTTACAAAACTATAGGTGGTGGGGCTAGCCCAGTGGCATAGCGGTTAAGTGTGCACGCTCTGCTTTGGTGGCCCGGGGTTTGCAGGTTCGGATCCCGGGCACGCACCGATGCACCACTTGTCAAGCCATGCTGTGGCGGTGTCCCATATAAAGTAGAGGAAGATGGGCACGGATGTTAGCCTAGGGCCAGTCTTCCTCAGCAAAAAGAGGAGGATTGGCATCTGATGTTAGCTCAGGCTGGTCTTCCTCACAAAAAACAAAACAAAACAAAAAAACAACTATAGGTGGAGCTGTTGTCACCCACTTTTGGCAGATGAGAGAACTGAGGCTTGTCCACAGCTACAAAGTAGTAAGGGACAGTCGGAAACAAGCCTAGGCCATCAGACTCGGAGGCCCAAGTGCTTGACCACTGGGCACTACGCCTTCCAACCAGCTCTGTCACGTGGCCCACACAACAAACAGGGAGTGGGTAGATGGGGAGAGAATTACTTTTAATCTCCACATCAATTTCATAACCAAAGAGGGGGTGTTTCTTAGCATAATGGGCTGCTGCCAACGGTAGAGAGAGAGGAAACAAGAAAAAATATAGGCCAAATATGTGGAAATATGTGTGCTGCCTCTTTGTTCTCATGATACCAATTCATTTCAAGAGGGGGATTGGAATAATTGCTTAATTTGGGTGGTTGAGGTGCCAAGTGCTGCCTCTTTTCTTTGCACTAACTACAATGAAGAACAATCCCACATCTAAGATGCAAAGTCTTCACAGCCTTCTCTAATCCCCCACCCAACTGCTATTCTTCACAGAAGTTCTCCAGGTTTTCTGACATTAATTTGAAACGTATTCACATGGCTGGGAGGAGAGGCCAAGAGAGATGCTTTGCTCGGTGGCTCATCAAAGCCTTTTCCATGCACAAGTATGTCTCCTGCATTTATGGAAAGCCCTGCTTTTTTAGCTCCTTTCCCAGTCACTTCCACATTAATTAGTAAGGGTATCATTTTATAAATTACAGCTTCATATCAGAGCAAAGCAGAGTTTATCTTAATTCAGTCAGCTGTGTGAAATACAGTACCCTAATTTTAGACCGCCAGTTCTGCAGCTCCCTATGGAGTAAAAGAATGACAGGTCTTCCGGAGAGAAATCCCAGTGGGTCCCCTACAAGTCTCACTTTTGCCTCCAACAGCATCCCTGGTGGAGTTGCTGAAGGGATCCCAGGACACTGAGTGGCATCTTTTCCACATTAGCAATTCAGATTTGAATGCGAATCCTCCAAGCAGCACATGAAAGCCACCCCAGTTAGCTTTGGGGCTCCGAGGGGGGCCCAGGCAAGAGGCTCTGGCACAGAGGAGGCTGACAGGGGCCCAGGCTCCAGCGCTGAGCAGAAGTCTGGGAAGATGGTGTTAAAGTCGGTGATAAACACCAGACAATCTCAGTCTAAAAGGGGAAGCCTGACAGTCTTAACTATAACAGGGCCAAGCAGGCAGGGCTGCAATTACAGAGCTTGTTGCTCCTGCCAGGAGCCCTCTGAAGGAACGCCGGGTGGCAAGGGCAGGGACAGATGACGTTGAGTGCAGCGTGGAGCAGCTTCCAGTTAAGAAGAGGACCTAAAGGGCCACCAGAATGCGAAGTGTGCGCACGTCAGAGGCCCTCCCTTCCCCTGTCATCACCCTTCTCATGGACCTGCCTATAAACATTTCTTTATTCTCCTTTATTGCCCTGAAATCATCCCAAACTCTGAGTGGTGGGTGCTGGCTACCTTCCCACCACCCATGACTCTGGTCTGATGCTTTACTGCTTCCTGCACTCAGAGATGGAACATGCACAGCAACGACTCCGGAATTCCGGTCTTGGGAAAGGACTAGTTGGGGGCTCTCAGTATGCAGGAAACACCTTGAGCCCCAGATCTCTCTGAAAACCACAGCAGCTCTGGTAATTCTAGAAATTACCATTACCAGAGTTAGGTGATCATCTAGACAAGTGGTACGAGATACCTCCAGAGATTCTGAGGTAACTGGCCTGGGATGAGGCCCAGGTATCAGGATTTTTACAGTTGTCCAGGTGATTCAATGTGCAGTCAAGGTTGAGATTGCTGATCAAGACACCTACATGGAATGCAAAACTAGGCATCCGTACCACCTTCTACCACTGCTGGAAAATGGTGACACTTTTGGATTCACACTGCTTTTTAAAGAAAGGATGTCTGCTCAGTTGTGAAACCCCAAAGAAGGCTCATCTCCTTGGAGAGGTGCCACCAACTTGAAAAGTGAAATCAACCATCCCTTGTAGATCTCCTGGAATGGCCAGAATGTACCAGTCCCTGCCTGGGCACCAGTGATGACCAACAGAACAAGATGATGACTGCCATGCAGGAATGTGGCCTGGGAGGCTCCAGGGGCCAGCAGGAATGCCTTGAACAATGAACCACTACTGCTGTCCACGCACCTCTGGCATCCACTACACACTGGCTGCCTGAGACCAGGGGACCTACTTGCAAGGAGCTAAGACTCCTAGGGGCTGGAGGAAGGAAGCTCTTACTTGTCAGTTAAACAAAAGAATAATCCACGGCCCTCTTTCCAGTGTGTACTTTCGCTGTCATCCAACAGCCCATTACCATGTCACAGCACAGCGCACCCTTCCATAGGTCACTTTGTTTAAAATGACATGGATAATGCACATGTCAGCAAGCTGACAGTCCTGGCCGTCCTTCAGAGATAAAAACCTCAAGGCGAGAGCCTGTTCTTATCTGGGGGACATGCATTGGTCTATCATCCAAGTCAGGCAGAACATGATTTCTCCAGAGAGCACTTTTTTCATTTCCTGATTTTAAGGAAATCAAATAAGCACCATTTGTCTTCATCTGAATATGCTTGACCTGCTCAAATGATGATGTCTCGCATTTTATAACAGGCTACATATGCTGAATTCAAATTAACGACAGTACAGAACAAGAGCTTTTAGATCTCTCTTGGAGGCTGGCAGCAGAGAAGGAGGGAAAATTCTGGGCTTGACAGAAAGATCCCACTAAATACTAACCGCAGAATTCTGAGTAAAATCCAAAAGCACACAAGAGGTGAAAGTCAGAGAATACGGCTCAAGAAAGCCAGCTACACAGGACAGATCCAAAAATTGGGGGAGAGGTCTAGTCCCTTCTTTTTGGTGCCATGCAATACTGAAACCATGATATTCAGGTAACTCTTTTCAAAATACATAAAATAGGAATAAAATTGGAGAGAAATTTGGTTGGGGGATTGGGACAGCTAGAGAAAGACGAAACAGACAAACAATTCCTTTGTTTGAGGCAGCAGAAAGTTCACTTTACCAGGTTGTGATCCAATCTTCTGGAAGCTCAACAACCGAGCTCCTTTTCTTGATCCATGCAGAACTGGATACACAGAGGCTGCCGGCCATCAGCCTCAAAACAGAGTACGTACCTGCTGGAAGAACTGCCCTCCCTCCCACCTGGCCATCCACCTGGATGGGAAGTGAGCAGTTCCCATCTGACATCCCCTGCCCACCCCTCACCCCATGATGACATTCCTAGAAACATGCCATTCACATTTTTATCGAGAAGGCCAATATGTACAGTAAAGCAGGAAGAAACACACGGGTCAGTAAAAAAAATGAAGAAATGACTTTATAAATACATACTAGCAAGTTTAATGGTTCAATTAAGGATTAAAAAAGAAAAATCAGATGACTATTAAAATAAATAATTTCCTCTTTTAAAATCTTCTATAAAGACTGAGTGCCACATATGTGTAATATTAGAGGGCTTGTTTAAGAAAAGTGGACCTCACAAATTAAATGTTATTTTTTATCATAGGAAATGTCACCATGTCAATAAAGCCCATCTTGGCAGAAGAGAAAGGTGCTGTCAACATGAGGCTGGCACCCACCACCCTGCGGCTGTGTGTGGGAGAACTATGGTGCTCACAGTGTCTTATGGACTGTGCCCACAATGGGGTGGGGGGTCTTACCTTCTCTTCCTGGTCACTGTCGCTGTCACACTGGAAAGGAAGACAAGAGAATAAGAGTTAATGACAAAATTGAGTAGGTTTCTGCTTTTGATATGGGGGAAAAAAAGCAAGACAAGTAAATAGGAAACATTGTCTGAGCTGGAAAGAGTCTGTTCAGCTCCAGCGCTGGTCAACGGAATCAAGAGCAAAGTGCAGAGAAGCTGCTCTGTTGATTTCATCGAAAGCCTGTGCTCTGTGGCTCTTCTTGGGGTCAGTCCAGAAAGGCACTCGATCATACCAGTCAGCACCCCCCACTGCACAGTAGAAGGGACACCCTTGGAGGAAGCAACCTCACCACAGGATTAAGACAAATCAAGATCATTCAATGGGATTCAGAGCAAAATCAATTTCTTAATGGAGACTTTGTACCTGCAGCTAATGTGAATGGCTATATCTCTCCTGGTGCTTTCCTAGAGGAAAAGAGGTAAACCTTTGGGCATCGCATCCTCTCATCTGGACTTTGAAGGAAACAGAACATAACGGGCAAGGCTTACCACTTGTGACAGCTCCTTCTTCCAGGGTTTAGAGGCCCAGAGAAAAGAGGGAATACTCCCTATAAAAAACATGCCAAGAGCTCAGGGTAATAAATCAATGATATGGGCAAGAGAATGTTTTAGGGCACTAGACTCACACCATATATAACAGATCCCAAATTCCAACTGTTGAGCTGGGTTTGGGATAACGAGAGAATGACAGTTAACTCAAAGCTTTGGGTTTCTCATTAGAAGTAAAGGGAAAAAAAGAACAGAAATTTTTTAAAAAACCAAGAGTGTTTTGTTATCCAATATTTCATTTTAAAAAGGGAGATGTGGTTTGTTAGAGTAAATGTGCAGCAGATAAATATATCCATTCATTCACTCAACAGCCCTTTATAAGTACTGCTAAGCTAGACAGATATTCAACCAAGACATAGGACTGGCCCTAAAGTAGCTTTCAGCTTAGCAGTAGCGATAAAGCTAGAACACAAACAGTGAGCAGGGGTGTGGCATGATCAGAGCAACATTCCATTAAGATGACTTCCTATGGGGTGGAGGAGAGACAGTGCACTGTGGGGAAGGACACAGGTCATGGGGAGATCAGTCTGGCAACCATCACACTGTCTAAACCAGCATGGTGCGTGGTTTGAGAAAGGCAGGAACAGATGGCAGAGCAATTGTGAAGGTAGAACCAATAGGATTTGATAACACATGGATATGGGAAGCAAATAAAGATGAGTCTAGGATGATGCCAAGGTTTTTTAGTGTGGCCACCTGGACATGGGAGTTGATGTAGCTACGAACAGAAAAAGAAAATAAATTTGCTTATATAGCAGCCACTACTGGCTAGATACCCAGAGCCATTCACAAGCCCCTTCTCCCTAGTCTGTACCTTCTCCTGATATTTCAAGATTGAAAAAGCCAGATATTCTCTCTTTCCCAACTTTCCTTGCTGCAAACAGTGCCCACAAGACCCATTTTTGGCTAAGGCATGAAGAAATGTCTGCTGAGGATTCCGGAAAATTTTTCTCTCCTAAAAAAAAGGAGAAAAGCAGAAAGCACTTGCCTCTTGCCTTTGAACATGATTTTATGAGCATGTTATGTCCAGATCCATGGCAGCCATCTTGCAAAAGTGAGGCAAAAAGCTGAAGTACAAAAATAAGATGGTGGGGCTGAGGGAAGAAAAAGTCTGCCACAACTGAGCCACCTGAACCAACCTCAGAGCAACCTGCCTCTGGACTTTGTTGTCCAGATAACAATAAATTACCTTATGGTTTAAACCACTGTGAGAGTGCTTTCAATTGAAAGGAACAAAAATGGAATCTCGCTATTGGAAGACACAATTTGGGGACTATCCCTCTTTTAAGTCTAAGCTCTCTGTATTATAAGCCTTTAAGAACTCTTATCGCAACATCATAGACTGGAAGATTATAACATTTTCTACTTTTCCCACTGGTTCCTCAATGCCTTAGGGTCATCAGAGTTTTAGTGACAGCGCTTTAACCAAGTAAACTGCATTGTCTTCAACCAAGCTTCCAACTTCAGACTGTCTAAACTTACTTTCTTTTGCCTGATGAGTGATTTCTCTATTATAATAAGTCAAACGAGTTGAGAAAGAAAATGGGTGAGATGAAGACTTTGAAGGGCTAGATGAAGAACAACAGTTCTCCTGACTGTGTGATTTTTCCACTGCCTTTAATGAAGCCTTCCTTGAGGTTCCTAAGTCCTCGGCACATTCTCAAGAGTGACGAAGCATAATTCAGGAGGGGTGTGGAAGGGAGAAGAGTATTTTGCCAGGCATTTTCCCAGATGTTCACAGCCCACCTCGTGAGGTAATCAGTGACAGCTGAAGGCTGTGGCATAGCATTTGCCCACATCCCCAAGGACTGGTGTGCAGGGGGTAGAGGGAATGGGGAGGTTGGGAAAGAACCACCACTGTCCACGCCCCGACACCCCCGTTCTAATAGCAGTCTGTCCCTGGGAATGGTTATTTCTATCAAAGTGTTAAGCTTCCTGCTTTCCAACAGTCCAGTTCTAATTTCAAGGTCCACTTAATTCTGCATCAAGTAATTACTGATATACCCAGAAGCACCTTGTCTCCAGAGTTAAGCATATGGTGAAGAACTGAGACCTACTGGTATCCATTATGGAAGCAGCACGGATGCCAAGCCGATTAAAAATGCTCAGGCTCCCCACACAACATGCCGCGTGAGTGACAGCTCCTCGACAAGGCCAGTCGCAGAGTCTGCCAAAACAGTCTCTGCTGCACTGGGGCCCACATGGTGCGCTGAGAAAACAGTTCCATTTCTGGTATTAAATTCCCATACTGACCCGAGGACTTTGCCGTGAGCTCAGCGGGAGCACACCATCCAATTTACAGCTCCGCTCTCTGGAGCCTCGAGTGCCAGCCCCTGGCAGAGACGAATGATGGTCAACTCCTCCAGCTCATAAATTATGCAAAGGCAATAAATGCACTCAGCAAACAGCGCCTAACGTTTGCCTAGCCTGGCTCCTAACACACTCTGTAAAAAGCCAGAAGCTCGACACATACAAGAGGTCTATTCCACTCATAAAGGGGGTTTGTTGACAACCCCAGACGGAAAGCGAGCCACAGTCCTAAGGAGTCTTTCTGCTTCGCTGGCAGCGGTTTATGGACCTGCTTTATGAAAAAGGGAGGCTGTTTTATAGAGTCAGTGTGGGTAGAATTCATAGTCTCAAATTCAGATTTAATACAGCGTACAGCTAGCTTTCACACCCTAAGTTCAATATGTTGTGGATTTTTGGCCAAATGATTCTTGGTCTTGAAAGGTTAAAAGAAGAAGTGTCTGCTCCCCAATCCCTAGATACCCGCTCCAATTTATAAGAGTTCATATCGAGCCACCTCCTGATTCAGGTTTATGTTCTGCATGAGGCTGGGAAATGGAAAAGGCATGTCAAATGCAGAAATGGGGTCCCAGCTGATTTGACCATTTTAAGCATTTTGACACCGGGGTCCTGCATTGGTTTATTAGCAAACAGGTTGCACACTTAACAACCAGCTTGAGGTGCCAGAGTACTCTCCATGACTAGATTTTGCAGCCCTTTGTGAAAAGCTGGAAATATTTTCCTCCATTTTAAGAGCAAGAAATGAAAAGGAACAACTAGTCCTTACACTCCAGACAGGGAAGAATTCTTGGTCACTTAGCCTTTAGACAGAGACACAACCCAAACCCAACACAAACAAAAGAGGGAAATAGGAGGCATGAAATCCCAGCCACGTGCCTCAAATGCAGAATTAGAAAGGGACTAGCTTTTAGCCTGAGTGCCTCCAGCCACTCCAACACACCGCCACTCAACTTCATCTTCACACTCTCCCCCCATCCAGTTCCACAAATCAGAAGTCAACCTTTGGTGGCACCTTATTCCTTTCTCAGACAAGTCCCACACCTTAAACTCTTCAAACAACCAACCAACTCACCCACCCAATATTTTCTCCTTTTAAAAATTAACACATTTATTGAATACATATTTAAATCACCCATAAACCTACCACCCATAGATAAACCCTGTTAACACATTTGTACAATTCTTTCCAGTCTTTTCTCCATCTTCTCTATCCTTCACACATCTTAAGAAATGAAAAGGAATTCCTACTGTTTTGTAACCTGCTTTGTTTTCATATATGTCAAATATTTTAGTTTAATGAGTAAAATCTGCCCTGTAGCATCATTTTTTTTTTTTAAAAAAAAGGCTGCACTGCAATGTGCTGCATGAATTGTAACTTATCTAGTAAAAAAAATTCCCAAGTGCTGGATATTTGGATTCTTTCAGCTGAACATCTGAAAACATGGAATTTTTCCCTTGCACGCATTCACCAATATTGCTCTGTCCTAGTATCCCTTCATGGCCCTTCCTGTTCTGCATATTCTTTAATGTCACTATCTCCCCAGAGTTGCATTTGCAGTTCTATTGTTTCTGTATGATTTCCAGGGGAGTCCTTAAAGATTCCCTTGGTTCCATCTATCATTTATATGTAGAGACTAAAAAATCTCTATGCCCACCATTTGCCAGCTATGTGACTTTGGGAAAGTTATTTAAACTCTCTGCATCTCAGTTTACTTATCTGTAGAATGTGAGTAATAATGGCATTTCCCTCATAAGAAGGCAAGAACAAAATGAGTTAATACATATAAACAACTTAGACAATGCATGGTACAGAGTAGGTGTAGTTGACAACAAATGTTAACTATTATTAACATATGTTTCTGTTTGCTAGACCTCCTTCCCCAAGCCCTGTATACACCTCAGACTCAAGTATCCATCTAAATCTGGACTCATCATCTTTTACTCACCCCAAATCTCCCCCTCTCCCATGCTGTTCTTGGTAATGGCATCGCCATGCGATCACTCAATTGCCTAAGTGAAGAGTCTTGTCATCCTTGGCTCATTCTTGAGCAGACCTATCTTCCTCTCTTACTCCACATTACCTTTTCTACTTTCTAAATCCTCTCCATCTCCATGGCCATGGCCGCTGCTTCAGTTTAGGCTTTCATTTTATGATTTCAGGAGGCTAATGACTGCTTTCCAGGGCCTATGGTCTCTTCCTTTTCTAATCCAAGTCCTTACTGACTAGAGTGGATTTCCTAAATTTCAATTGGATCATGACACTTCTCATGGCCAATAGGGCAATGAAAACTCTTCATACATTGTTCCCAACTCGCCCACTTCCAACTTCTAACCACTTCTCTAACACAGGGCTTCTCAAGCTTCCTGTGGAGAAGAATCAGTTGTTTTTGTTCTGTTTTGTTTTCTTTAACTTCAATACATTGTAGACCAATACTTTAGTAAAATAAAATAAAAAATAAATTGCTAGAAAAACGAAAAAGAAAAGCAGACATATAAAAATATATTATTATTTGATTTAAGAGATATAAAATTACTCTATTGAGTTTCTATTAAAGTTTCCAAATGCTTACTCTCAACTGCCACACTAATCTCACAGCAGATTAGTTACAACCAGCTCAGGGGCTCCCTTGGTCTGCATCCACACTTTGAGTAGCACTATCCTAACACATCCCTTGCTCTAGCCACACCCCGGCACACCTGGTCACACCCTCAGGCCTTACTATCTTTGCACTTAACAATTCTCTCTGCCTGGAATTCTTTTTTTTTTAAAGAAACTTCTCACACATTTTTTATTTTATTTTTTTTGTGTGTGAGGAAGATCAGCCCTGAGCTAACATCCATGCTAATCCTCCTCTTTTTGCTGAGGAAGACCAGCTCTGAGCTAACATCTATTGCCAATCCTCCTCCTTTTTTTGGCCCCAAAGCCCCAGTAGATAGTTGTATGTCATAGCTGCACATCCTTCTAGTTGCTGTATGTGGGATGCAGCCTCAGCATGGCCGCAGAAGCGGTGCGTAGGTGCGCGCCCGGGATCCGAACCTGGGTGGCCAGTAGCAGAGCGCGCGCACTTAACCGCTAAGCCACGGGGTCGGCCCTCTGCCTGGAATTCTATTCCTCCAAGATTGTACCTAAAAACTTCTAATTTGCCTTTAAAAACACAGTTCCCTCTGTGACTCTTCCAATACTCTTCTTAGAATGAAAAATTCTTAGAATGCCAATAGTTTTCTTAGAATTATTTGCTTTTGTCTCCATCCCTTACAAAACTGTATTTTCGCTATTTGCCACAACAGTCTTCCCTACTAGAGTGGATCTCCTCGTAGGGAAGGGCAATGCCTTGCTCATCTGAAATCTCCAGGCCTCGGGACCAATAGGTGCTCAATCATATCGATAAATCCACCTCACTCTTCTTTAGAATTCTTCAAACCGTGGATGATTCCATGCAGTATAAGCAAACTATGATTTAAAAGACAAGTAATTCCAGAGAAAGAAGGCACAACAAACACTGACTAACACGACTGCTTAATAAAATGGGATATATGTTTCAACACACTGGGCAGGGTAAAAATTGTTAGCAGAGCCTAGCGTTGGGGCCCAGAGGAAAATACCATCCTTTAAAAGGCCCAGACAAGATGTGATTATGATTTTATTGTACTTCCTCAAAAGCAAACATTTCTCATTTCCATTTGGGAATCTCAATATCTGTGTTCTAAGACTCTGATCCAAATTGAAATAAGTCAAGGTCTGCGACACCTCTCTGCCTCATTCAGAATGAAGGAACAAGATGGAATTCTAGGTACCTCGTGATGGAATGCATTCCTAAGCAGAAAGTGGCAATCATTGAATATATCACATACAATGACATTGAGGAGGGCATTGCTCTCTATTCTGCTCAATGGACCTTGCTGGAACAGTTATTTCGCATCTCAAATCCATTTATCATTGCCACCAAAGATGTCAGGGCTGAACACCATCGCTGAACAAAGTTATTTTATTCTTCTTTCTGCCTAAAGGAAATGAGAGGAAAATGAGGGAGAACCCCAACTTGTAAACTACAGCATCTAACATCAAGTACAATTTAACTTTGCCAGTGACAAAACAAATTAATTCCCCTTTGGGGCAGGCAGTTTATCTAAGACCGTAAAGACAGCCCTCACCTAAAAGCAATTTCAGAAGAAGCCACCTGCAGAAATCATGACACTTATTTTCTTATTTAAAGAAGTGAGGTAGCGACATGGTGACTAAAAACATGTCCACCATCATCTTCCCATCTGCCCAATTCCTTGTATATGCAAAAATGGGCAGCCATTTTGCGCCACATACGGCAACTCTGATGTTGTCTGTCTTTTATCATTCCACAAAGCTCTCATTTCACATTGTTTACTTTGTTCTCATATTGGCTTTGGACTTTAAGTGAAATTTAAAGCTATTGAGGTGCTAGAAATAAAAAGAATATTTTAATCCTGAAAATGGTTTGAGGAATTCTTATTGATTGTAAAATTATGTCATTGCCTCCTCCTCCCTCTATTTCTTTTTTTTTTTTTTAAAGATTTTATTTATTTATTTTTCCCCCCAAAGCCCCAGTAGATAGTTGTATGTCATAGCTGCACATTCTTCTAGTTGCTGTATGTGGGACGCAGCCTCAGCATGGCCGGAGAAGCAGCGCGTCGGTGCGCGCCCGGGATCCGAACCCGGGTCGCCAGCAGTGGAGCACGCTCACTTAACCACCAAGCCACGGGGCCGGCCCACTCCCCTCTATTTCAACAATAACTATGCCTGATCAAGTAAAATAGCTTGGAAAAAATAAAAGCATAATCAAAAGATTTGTGTGCCAAACAATAGTTTAAAAGACAAGAAAAATGCTCTGATAGTCACAAAAGGAGCACATTTGAAAATAATATAAGGCCTACCCAATCTTTAGCTGTTTAGGAGGTACAATGGAGAGCAACTTACAGAAGCTTCTGGAATTCTGTACTGGTAACTTATCATTCCTATATGGGGAGTTCTCAGAATCTGGCATTTTTGCAAGTTGTAAGCTTAGACTGGCCAGAGCTCACACAAGCAATGTGATCTGAAGGGGCTAAGAAAACATTTGTTATTCTCCCTCCAGGACATCTCAGATAATCACACATTTTGATTTAATAAATAATTTTTAAGTGCCTACTATGTGCAAGGTTCATTCTGACCACTCATTAGAAGTTCAAATATATTGCTAGAAGTTGCCCAAACCTAAAGTTCTAAAGCTCACAAATTAATTTTCAATATTTTTTCCTTTTTGTCACTTGAAATCCAGGTACATTTTATAAAACAATCTGTACGCTGTAAATTTCCACTTAGCTTATTAAAACATTGTTGGGTTTTTGGAAGTCGCGAAGAAGTGGATATTTCACAAATTTTTTGAAGG
Organism: Ceratotherium simum simum; assembly: GCF_057802395.1. NCBI lineage: Eukaryota > Metazoa > Chordata > Mammalia > Perissodactyla > Rhinocerotidae > Ceratotherium > Ceratotherium simum. The sequence goes on from NC_141925.1 coordinate 28,845,122, forward strand.
GTTCAGCATCTTTTTTTCCTCAGAAAAAAAGGAAGTCACATTTTGCCGAGTATAAACATACATAAACCCCAAAGATGAAATTTACTTAAAACTCAGAGCCCACAAGCCTCAGTGGTTGCCAAAATGAGAAAAATGAGTTTCTCGTCCAAAGGTAAAACTGACAGTCTAGGGCCAGGTGATTTGTAAACGATCTCTCTGAAGCTTAAGCAACAGATCCTTTGCCTCCTTGTCATTGATTTACTGATTCTAAGTCATCAATAGCATTAATCCAGACCCGCCTGGGGACATATTACAAATGACTTTGAAGATGGCGTGAAGCAAGAGTTTATTATGAGACCACAGTCTTATTACCAGGGAGACTTTCTCAGCTATGTTCTTCGACAATATTCTATTTGTGACCCCCTGTAATGCTGCAATTTTCCCTTTCCAGATCATAGTTGCTTGTTTCTTTGGGTGGGGCCTCAGCCCCCTAGGTTTGCTTCAACTAAAGGCTGGTTCTTTTCAGAGTCCTGTGTGAGCTAATAAAAACCAAATTTGCTGATGAGTAAAAAGGAGAAGTATGTTATGGGTTAAAATAATACAAGAGTCTATTTTTTCCACTGTGTTGTGATCCATAGAAATCACCCTGAGCTTTTTCCCTTTCTTCTCTGCCTAGGAAGCCAATTGCTTTGATTGCAGTGATATGAGCTAGCTAAAATGACTTGCCCTTGCTTGTGAGGCAAATGGAACATGCTAATAGAACTTATCGCATTACCCGATGCAAAAGTGCCATAGCTCATTACTTTAAGATAAAAGGATATCATTGCAGACGGCAAGCAGAATTGACTTTCTGAGGCCCGACTTGATGATGATTTAATCAACTGCTCTCTTTCACTTCTCATCTCTGCGCCTGTCGGTTTCACAGGTGCCGTTAAATGAGACACTCAGAAAGTGAGCAGAGGGAAAAAATTGCTGTCATTACTTTTCAAGAAAGGAGGTATGCAAATTTTCGACAGAAAGATTGCGTTCATAATGGGCCTGGTAAAATACAAGGATCATGCTTGACAGGTGAGGGCAAGCCATTTGTATGTCCTTAAAGCGGAGCAACCGTCCTCGTTTAGAAATGTGCTCGCTAAGAGAAACTACAAATGAGAGGCCTGGCAGGGCCAGGGGAGGGGCGAGGCAGAATCGCACAGGGTGGGTCCAGGCTGGTCCAAGTTTTACAAAGGAGGAGGGTGCTTAACGTCTTAAGGAAGCCAAAGCCAGATGAGCAGATAACAAAGCCTGGTAGCCCTTAGTCTGAACCAAAATGCCAACAAGCCCTTGAAAAGCCATCTTATTCTCCTTCATATATAACTGTAGGAGACAGTTAGCCTGGGTTCAAATCCTGTCTCTACTACATACAATCCGTAGGACATCTGTAGGACAATCTGTAGGACATCTGGCAAGTAACTTACCTCTTTGTGCCTCATTATCTATCGAATGGGGCCATTGAGAGTATCTACCTCAAAGGGTTGTTGAGAGCATTCATTGCATTAGTGAATATACAATAATATTAAGATATATATAATAAATACATATAAATAAACATAAAACAGTTTAGAACAGTGCCTGACACATAGGAAGCACTCAATAAATGTTAGAAATCATTCATTCAGGGCCGGCCCCATGGCTTAGCGGTTAAGTGCACGTGCTCCGCTACTGGCGGGCCGGGTTCAGATCCCGGGCGCACACCGACGCACTGCTTCTCTGGCCATGCTGAGGCCGCGTCCCACATACAGCAACTAGCAGGATGTGCAACTATGACATACAACTATCTCCTGGGGCTTTGGGGAGAAAAAAGGAGGACTGGCAATAGATGTTAGCTCAGAGCCAGTCTTCCTCAGCAAAAAGAGGAGGATTAGCATGGATGTTAGCTCAGGGCTGATCTTCCTCACAAAAAAAAAAAAAAAAAAGAACTCATTCATTCATTATTCAACAAAGACTGTTTTTCTTTTCTTTTTTTTTTTTCAGAGTATGTGTGCCTGGTGCTGGAAATCTAACTGGCTCCAGTTTAGAGAGAATACAGTTGTTCACTGATTTCACATATATAAGTCTTGCTCCCCTACAGATGGTGAGCTCCTCAGAGAGAGCAGTCTGGTTGTCCCTGGAATCATCACAGGGCCTAATGCAGTTTTTAGGACCCTAAAAGATGTTCAACGACAATTTGATGATTTATGGATTCCTCCTTCCCACCCCTCCTCCCACATATCTGATACTGCCTGTGGAGCTCCAGCCCTTAGAGGAATCTCCTCTTGGAGTAGGAAACATCTGTGTTTAGTTGGGAACCTCAGGTGATCACCATGTGCCGCGTGTCCCCATGTGACACAGGGGAAGGAATGATGCAGCCAGCAAGAACAGACAGTCTGGCTTGAATCACCTTCAGGAAGGCAGAATGAATCTGAACAGATTAAATGATCAGGGTAGTACGAACAGAGGTATTTTTTCATCCATTTTGCCTTCAATAGGTAATTGTTCTATTTTCTCCAACACTCAAAGTAAAAGCATCTTTCTTAAAGTGTCTGTAACTCCGAGTTCTTTTTCCCCAGGTAACGAAGCTGCTGCAAACTATTCTTCCTTCCAGCCCCTAAGGTTGTGAGCCACTGAATGTAGCTTCTGCTTTCCATGCTAAGAAGCGCCTACGTGATTCAATTCCCTGCCAAAGGGACAACGTCCACCTCAGGCAAAGGAGAAAGAGAAGGATCCACGACAGCGGAGCAGCTCTGAGCTGTCTACTTGGGAAAAGCCTGGTTCCTGAAGTGCATTTCACAACATGTCTTTGCAGCACAGCTTTTCAGCGTAGGGATTCTCCATAGGAACTATCTCAGAGCATTTCTCCCCTAAAAATGCCAGCCAACAGCTATCAATCATTAAAAAAGAATGTCCTGACAACAGCCGTGGGAGGTAAGTGTTACAACTCCTCCATTTTCGAGATGAGAAGTTAAGGCTTCCAATGGCAGAGGCAGTACTGGAACCCAGTTCTGTCCTCCAAAGTTCATGTTCCCAGCAAGTACAATAGACCACGTCACTCTCTCTCATGCACTATACAAAGAAACTACTTGAAAAATATCTTCCTGATTGATGGGTTGGTAGAAGGCAAAGCAGAAGAGAGCTGAAACTGAAAAGAAGTTGTAATGACAAGTAGCAGTGAAGGCAGCTGGTCAGCCACATTCCTGCTCTATCCCAGACAGCTCGCTCTTAAGCAGAGGACCTAGCACAGTACCTGGCTCAGAGGAACTGCTCATTAAACCTGAGGCTGACCTAGGTTCAAATTCTGAGCCCTTCCACTTAGCAGCCATGCAGTTTCGAAAAAGGTACTTAACGTCTTGGAGCCTACCTTTCTTTAAACCTGTAAATGGGGATGATACATACTCCACAAGGTTTTTGTGAGGATTAAATGAGTTCAAGCAGGTGAAAGCAGCCAGAAAGAAATACTAATAGTTTCATTTTTTCCAACTCCGTCACGAAAGACATCACACAAAAAAGTGAGGTAATTTAATGGTTATTTAAATATTGAGTTGGATTTTGTATCATTTTATTGCCAGAGGGGAAATCATATTCTGTAAGGGTTTCTGCTTAGGAGGTGTTTGAAGACTTGATACTATGCTATACAAATCAGAAACAACCACCAAAAAAAACAAAAACAGAAACGATAATTCCCTCTCAAAGAAGAGAACAACAGGAATCTTTCTGGTAACAAATGGTTTTATTGCACTGATAAAATATCAACAAGGCAAGACACTTTAGAACTCAATTTTCTAAGTGTTCTTTTAGGTTCTTGATGCACATTTTTTGGGGTAGATATAATTTGGAACTTATTCTTCAGTCAAATAGTGGTAAGTAACCTGTGTACAGGGACTAAAGTAAAATGCATCAATATAAGATTTGGAGTCTAAACTTGTTGATTATGCATAGAGCAATAATGACTTATGGGGCTTTGACATTATTAAGATATTCACTCAAATTCAAATTGGCAAAAATAAATAGAGAGACAGACAGAATGGATATCAAAAACATCAAGTGATTATTGGTGCAACTAGGAAGACAGCCATTTTGGAATTTGACCAGAGATTCTGACCAAGCAGAATTAGGAGCTATTTGGATACCCCTTTAAACAGAGTTTATTTATATACAAGGCCTATTTAAGGATTGATCTAACAAAATCAACCAACAGGGTAACCTCAGGAAGAGAAAAAACTTCCTAGAGCACTAATTTTGGTAACTGCAAAACGGGGATTAGTTGAAAGAATATAACCAAACTGCTTGTCACTTAGTAGGCACTCAACAGTCCACAGACTACTTCTACCACTCGGGACACATGGGCATGTCTGTTTCCTCTTCCATATACATGGACTTCTCTGGCCATATTTCAGCTATTGGTTTCCAGCACCTCCAACACTGCGGTCAGTTTCCCCAAATATATCTCAGAGTTTACTTATATCCTGCTCTTCCTAAACCTGGCACCTAGTAGGTGCTCAATAAATATCAGTGAAAGAATGAATTCATAAATTACATCAGCAAAATATCTGAGAGAAGCTGCCATGGAAAGTGTTTAATTGAGGAGATCAAGAAACAAACAATAGTTGATGGAATGGATGCTAAGGTGTTTGAAGTAGAGGGTGTCTCAAGGTTCTATGAGAAAGACATGGAAATAATTTTGAGGTAAAAGTAAATCCTGAGAAAGTAACACCATACGCTTGGAGAAGTCCAATTTTAAGGTTACTCTTTTAAGAAAATCAGGAAACTCAAAATCCGAAAATATTTCTTTTTACATTTGACTCACTTCAAGCCAACTAAAGCAACTGGAATAGAATAAGAAAAGGAAAAATGGTGCTCTCATATTGCTGAAGCATAATGGCCACATTATCAACCTCCCACCAACCAGACTTTTTGTTTTGTTTTTAAAATGCAAGAGAGTGAAAAGCATAGCTAAAGGAATAGAAATATGGCTTGAGACAAACTCATTTACAAATGTCAAAAGGTGGTTTAAGAAGATCCGAAGACATGTTGGACAGCTATTTCATAGGAACCAAAAACTAATTTCTTTTTCTTCTTCTCTTTATTAGGTATTTCACTTTTGCCTCTCTTAGAATTCATCATATTCATAACTGAGTTTATATTAAATTGTACCTAACAACAGTCTTTATTTTAGGATGGCTTGAATACCTAGTCTTCTATATCATAAACAAGGAAGGGTAGGATTACTATAAATTCTCTGCAAGAAAATACAAATTGCCAAGATAAAAACACCCACTAGTCTGCCAGTCTCAAGTTTCCTGTTTTGACATACTATATGCAGTAATTTGGTATCCACAATCTCTTATTAGAAAATGAATGTGCTATTTTTCTGAATGCTGCAATTACAATAATTGAATTTAGAATGGGGATTGAGTTTCTCTATTTGGAGGAAAAGAATAATTGTGTATTTCTGATTAAAATCAAGGGGACTGAAAAGAGGTTGTACAAATTCCAGCTTCAGTCTCCCTGAGTGACTCCTCCTCATCAGGCCAGAGAAAAGAAACATTCAAACGCAGAGAAATGGACCAGCACCTCAGCAGCAAGCACTGTCTTTGACCTCATTTGCTTTGTCTCCTGGCCTTCAGTCACAACACCCCTGTGACAGAGGCAATCAGAACACTATGGCATTGTTACATTTTAAATGGCAGCCATGCTGGAGTTCCCCACTGCGTCAAAAATTAAGAGTTAAAATGCAAGGAAAACAAACATCTTTTTGTGTTGAAAATGCCTGTCCCCTTTTAGACTGCCAACATTTTGGAGTAGTTTTTATTTCTCCATTATAGAACCTCTCCTCTGGGTGGGGGAAACGTAATGACAGAAGGAGTGAGGGGAGACGTGAACTAATGCTATTTTCTAAGGGACTCCGCTTCTTTTGTTTTACCAAAAAATTATATAAAAAGCTGCCTTTAAGGATCGGATGTAAGAAAGGAAAAGGGATGGAGAAAGAGGGCTGTGTGGCCTTTGTGATGCCTTTTGATTTTGTTTTTGATGGTACCATTCAGTCTTCTGAAACCCCCATTTACTCAAACGTGAAGGTGAAATTTAGTCTCACAAGTCCTCCTAAATGTTTCTTAAAATATAGCTTCCTAAGGAAAATTTTCCCAGCACAAAGTGAGCCATGGGGGCCGGCCCCGTGGCTTAGCGGTTAAGTGCACGCGCTCTGCTGCTGGCGGCCCGGGTTCGGATCCCAGGCGCGCACCGACGCACCGCTTCTCTGGCCATGCTGAGGCCACGTCCCACATACAGCAACTAGAAGGGTGTGCAACTATGACATACAACTATCTACTGGGGCTTTAGGGGAAAAAAATAAATAGATAAAAACTAAAAAAAAAAAAGTGAGCCATGGATTATCTCTTTATACTGCTTATTATTTTTTCTTAGTGGCTTTATTGGGCTATAATTGACATGAATAAACTGCCCATATTTGAAATGCACTATGTGATACATTTTCACATACATATACACCCATGAAGACATCACCACAATCAAGATTGTGAACACATCCATTGCCCTCAAAAGTTTTCCTGCGCTCCTTCGTGAATCCCTCTCTCCTCTCCCTGCGCATACTGCCTTCGCCCCTCCCCCCAACCACTGGTCTGCTTTCTGTCACTATAGATTAGTGTATATATTTTCTAGAGTTTTATATAAATGGAATCATACAGTATGTACTCTTCTGTCTGGTGTCTATCATTCACTGCTTACTATTGGAACGCCTAATTAAAAGGGAGCCTCCTAGCTCCAAACCCTCAGAGGTGGCCTCAGCCAGGGTTTACTGTCATCCCCCAGGAACAGAACCGATTACTTGGTCTTACTTTATTCTTAGCCTTTATTATGTACTTCAGTAATCAATAAGCACTTCTGTGGCAGAGGGTTTATTTTACCCTATAAATCCAAGGAGGAGAGAAAGATATTAAGACATCAGTATGGATGGGCTCTGCTGCTCTGTAACACTATGAGGAGAATGCAAGCAACAGATTTAAATCTAAGAAGGTTACAGAGCAGTCACAGCTCCTGCTTGGATGGCAGGGATCGTAAAAGACTCAGGCAAGATCTACAGCAATGCACTGTGAACCAATGGGACTTTCAGAGCAAAAGCCAAGCTGAACAGGCATGCTGGTTGTCTACCTGGGAAGAATTATATGGTTTCAGTGGAATGTGAAGAGCCCTCTCAAAAATCCAAAATATTTCTTAACAGAACAAACAAAAAGGTAGAGAACAAATACTGATTGCAGGCTGACTGTGCAGAAAGCCTTGCTCTGGTTTGGGAAGAAGCTTACTTGAGAGTCGCCTGGCAGTCCCAGGAGGCTCTTAATTCTCTCCCCAGCAACTCCTGGCCCCAGGGCTCCGCAGTAATGATCGCTGGAGCATCTTTTCTCTAGCTAGCCCTTGGAGACTCATCTTTCCTTTCAAAAGCAGAGAGGTCAATTCATGGAAGAGGAAATATAAATGGCTAATAAACATAGGAAAAAAATATTCAGCTTCACTAGCAATCAAAGAAATGCATATTAAAAAGAGATATATTTCTTTTTCATCTATCAAATAAAAAAAAAAAAAACCGTAAATGCTGACACACAATGCTGGCAAAGTTGTGGTAGGCAGATGATCATCCACTTCTGGAGGAATGTCACTTTTCTATCTGGAAAATAATTCTGCAATATGCATCAAGAGCCTTAACATTTTTCTTACTATGTAGCTCAACTCTTCTCTTTCTGATATATATCTCCAAAAACAGAGCAAAATGCCTACAAGAATTTGTTTACAAATTTCATCATGTAGTTAGGAAACAATCTAATAATCCATTATTTATATGGCTACTGTTAGCACACAGGAAGAGCCAGGAAATATGCTCTGATACACTTTACATATATCCCTTTTTTAACCTTACAATACCTGCCCGCCCTCTCCCCACCCGCACTGTGTAGGTTTTAGTATTCCAGCTTTACAGTGAGAGAGTAAGGATTGAA